>NC_067398.1:305558337-305858337 GCF_016432865.1 Antechinus flavipes | reverse complement strand
AATTTTCAATTTGACATTTATCCACGTGTTACACTATTGCTGAGCTAGATGTTTCTGGGCAATATAGACCACAGCAGATTGATTGACCCCAAGTTCCAGTTTTTACACATGAAATGAAGTAACTGGTCATGCCAGCTGTGCAATAGGGAGTCCATGGTTCTGTTCCACATGTGATTTTTAAGTGTTTTTTTAAAAAAAAGACTATACTTTATCAACTTGGAATTCAGTTTTATCTCACTCAAGTTTTTTTGTTTGTTTATTTCTCCCCCCATTCTATGGGGGGAATTGTATTTCCCCTCAATATTCAAATTCTATGATTATTCATTGAAGCTGGAAGGGATCTCAGAGACTTTGTAATTCAATCTAAACAAGAATCCTCTCTTTGGCACACATGACTAATAGATTGACATAAAACCACTACTCAAATACTTCTAAGAATTAGGAAGCCACTATTCTACCTCCTAGTTCATTCTACTTTGAGATAGCTCAATTGTTTAGATAGTCCTCCCCCCCAACCCCATCAAGCTAAAATCACTTTCTAAAACTGCCACTCCATTATCTCTAATTTGTGTTTATTGTTTCTTTCATGGTAGTCTTAAAAACAGGACCCCTGAATGTTTAATCACTGGACTCACCCAAATTTGCCAGTGCTTCTCTCTTTTGATTGCATCTTTTTCTTCTTTTGTTGTCCATCTCAGATGCTCAAGGGAACCTCAAGCCCTAACTTTGTAGTTGTTTCATCATTTCGGTCATGTCTGACTTTTTGTGAACCCATTTAGGGTTTTCTTGGCAAAGATCCTGGACTGGTTTGCTATTTAGTTCTCCAGTACATTTTACAAATGAGGAAACTGAAGTAAACACTATTAAATAACTTGACCACGTTCACGGAGTCAGTAAATGACTGAGGCTGGATCCACTGTGCCACCTAACTATCCCCAATTTCTAACAGACTGGCTCAAATATTTCAGTCCCTGAGGGACTGTACTCAAAGTTCATCCTTGTGAGGAGAAGAAATGGAAACTTTTTGTGGTATCCTTTCCTGCCATAAATTCAGATCAGAAGCCATCAGAGCATTTTGAAATTTCACCCTTTCAGGAGACAGGGAAACTAGAAAAATCCTTCAGCAATGCACAGTGGATGAACCACAGTGCTCCAATAATCCAGTCAATTAAAAATTGATTTTTGTTCTAGGCAGCCTGATGGTAATGTAGTGGGGAGACAGCGTCTGCAATACCAGCAGGGCTCACACCAGTTAAGTGATATTTAGGTGATCTTCTGTCATAGGAGAAAGCAGTGCACTTGATGATCTTTGCTACTGAAGAAGCTAAATTGAAGTGTCAGATACCAGGATTGCATTTTATTTCTCATATGTTGGCCTGCCAACCTGGGAGCAGCTACGTGAAATCTGTAAATGCAGAGGGACAAAAGGGCTAAATCCAACAGAAAGCATCTGGTTTAGGGGAGATTAAACTAAAACACAGCTCAGAGACCTCATAAATGAATGAGTTTAAATAGAGTGAGTGAATCTAGGACACTTATTTCTGGTGTTCAAGTCTCTCATCTTCAGCTGAGTTCTTCCTCATGGTATCTCTGTTTCCCATACTGGAATTATTTTTAGGTAGAAAGACCAATTGGAAACCTGGATAAATTTACAAATCCAGCTTATGATAATATGGTTGCAGTGTTGTGGTAGGATCCCAGAATGAAGTCAGAGAGAAGTAATGACAAACAGGGAAAAGGACAACTTCCTATTAATTGCACTGAGAGCCAAGCCAGTAAGTTGAACACATGCCTAAAACAATGTAGCTTTAAGGTAGGACCCATAGACTTTCTTAAATGTCCTCTTACACATTATCCAAATTAAGCTCTCAAGCTAACTCTGGCATGGCCACTAAGACATTATATATTTATTTTAAAGAGAAAACATTGCATATTAATATATAAAGCCAGAAGTGGTGGTTATTCCTTTTAAATGCATGGTAACATCTCTCACACAATGATATTCTGCCCTAAAGTTGAAAGTTAATTAAAGGGTTAGATGGGATTCTGGCTTACTGAAAAATTTTTAAGGAATCCAGCTGAGATGAATAGCTCTTTGAAAACAATTAGAAAATACTATGAGAGTCATTTTAAAAATCATATATTCAGTTCTATACAATGTTAAATGCCACGAAAGTGCTAAGCCAGTGGTGATTAATAATTTCCTTTTGGAATAAGTATTGAATATCTCCATGATTTCCATCATTAATCTTTAATAATTCCAGGCTAGTGTGTTACATTTTAACATAAATGAATATCATGCATAAAGAATGTTAGATGAAAGAAAAAATAAAAGCTAAGTCCTGATAACTTAACTTCACAGAATTGGGAAGACTCATAGACTTTTACTGCTCGTGGGGACCTTTAAAAATCATCTAGACTTAGCTAGCCATTTTGGTATCAAATCCACCTTTTAAGGCAAAGTCAGCTGAAGGAGTTGAGGTGACAGACACTCCAGGACCTTAGACCCGATTGAGAAGGAGATGCTATGTTACTTTATGTAAAAAGCAGAGATTTTGAAACCCTTCAAGTCAAATGCAAGGGAGGGAAGCAGAATGTGGAATATCTTCATGTGAACTGATTTTAATTAGCTAGAAGATAAATTTAATTGTTTCTGCTGTCGGTGCAAAATTTTCTAATTTTGGTAGCCTGAGGCAAAGCTCCTGTAGACCCACCTCAGTTATGGCTCCACTTATAGACCACTCCTCTCATTTTACAGATAAAAAGATTGAATGTCACTGAAATTACTTCATTATATTATCTGGCCTACCAAAAGCAGTCCAATTCAGGTACATTTATTTGGTAGGGGCAAAATAATGCTTCTTGTTTTCAGTACTCCAGTATAATTTGAATATAAGTTTTTTAGTCTGGTGAGTTGTTAGGCTTTCTTCTGTTGACAATAGTATTTGAAATGAGCCTAAGATGATAGTCATAGCACATGATATTAATATAGAGAGACTTTGAGAAGTCTTGCTGTGTTGAACACATTTCTGTAGGATGTTATAACTTAGAAATGTAGCAACAAAAAAAGATAGATCTAATTTGAGAATAGTCTTTAACTAATTGCTTATTTCCAAAGTCATGTATACATCAACAGAAAGTAGTAGGAAATTAAAGTAACAGCTTTAGATACTTAAAGCAATTAATCAACCAGAGGGGAAAGAGATATTTAATACACAAATAATTATTCCCCATGCATAAATATGGGAACATACAATCTTTGTGAATTGTGACCATTATTTGTTCAGTTTCACATTGCTTTAGCACGTAGCAGTATATCTCTCACACAGTGGCCAATAAAGTCCTGCTAGATTCATTTACCAGGGATACCAGTTGCTACTTCTGTTTGTGAGGGTCTAAAACCAACTTCTAGAAAGATACTTCTCTCACTGACAACAAGAAGCTTGTCATTGGAACATAATAAGCCCTTCAGAGTATCTCATGTTTTGACATTGTGTCTTCTGCCTTTTAGCATTTACATGACCATACATGCATATAGTAATTGCCTGTATTTGTGTGATACTTTTAATTTTTAAGCTACTTTAATATTTTTACCTCATTATAAGAAAACCCCTCTTGCTTAGTAGGGTAGCTGATCCTTGAACACAGGGAGTATTTAATAAATTCATATCAGATTAATAAATAAATTGAGGCACAGAGAAAGGTAATGTAAGTTGTCTATGGGCACCTAAATATTGAATGGTATATCCAGGAATAGAATGTAGGACTCCTAATTCTCCAGACTTGATCAGCAATGTTGCTCTACTTCTAATCTATATTAAATGGTAAAGTCGATTATATCACTTTGGGTAACAGGGATCCTTTATTCTTCCACAAAACTTAAAATCCTTCACAGAAATGTCACTTGTCATGAATCATTCTTTCTTTTCTACAAATGGATAAGAAGCAAAGTCTTACTTGGGGTCATCTCAATTGTGAGGCCAATTGGAGTTATGGTCCCTTAATTAATTGCATGTCACCCCAAATTAGAGATGTCACCTCACATACTTCACACGATTATCTAAAAATTCAAAATGCAAGCTCTCCAGGTTTTCTCCTGAAAAGGCAAAGGAATGTTATCATTTTTCTTCTTAAATTCACCTTTCTCCAGAATGCAAGAAGATGCAACATTTCACAAAGACCTTACAGTGATACAACTGTCACCTGTATTCAGAGGTACAAGTTAAGTGGTAGAGTAACTTCTCAAGATAGTTTTAAATTTTCTGGATTTTTGAGCATTCCCAATTTTGGCTCTTAAAGCAGTGTCTAGAGATGACTGACTTTGTCTCCAGGGCTTCAACTATCACATTTTAATTATCTTAGCAGGAACCCTTTTAGTATTATGTAAACACTTGTTTCCTGTTTGGTAAAATAAAATAGAAGACAGTTGAAATTAACACAACTTAGCCTTAATGAGCTCAAAGGTGAGACCTATAATTTTCATGCTTCTCTAACAGTTTTGTAGTGAAAATCTTGAGCTGAAACATTAGCTAAGACTGTGATTCTCATGCTGGGCTGCAGGCCCTGTAGTTTTAGCCACTTCCACCAGGTGCTGCCAGAGAACATTCAGCTACGGCCAAGCTTGCAACTCATGAGTTAGCAGCTGCTTTGTAACACACTTGCTGCTGTAAATGCAGCAATTAAATCAGTTATGCTGACTTGAACAGCCCTCTCCCTCCCCATTTAAATATGCATTTCATATTTGTCTAATACATTACATTGAAAACCAATATAGTAGAAGTATTCATTTGGTCACCTAGCATAGTTAATCACTAGAAGGGAGGAGAAAGAAGATGCTTATATACAGGTTTCTGGCACAAACACTAATTCAATATGCAATCAGCAAAAATGAGTATACTAGGGACTGGAAATCTGTGAGGGACACACACACACACACACACACACACACACACACACACACACACACTTGAATCAAGTAGAATTGTTCTTAAGCTAGCGTTTCTGTCTTCCAGTCCTAGTTTGGGAAGGTAAGGGCTCAGTTTCTGAAGAAACTGTCTCTGTAGCATCTACTTGCTCAAGAACTGTTAGGAAAGGAGGTTAACATGTTTCATATTTGCTTGCAATTCTTCAACAACTTCCTACTAAAAATCCTAAGAATTTGTCTGACTGGTAGTGTATCCCAACTTGGAGTAAGCACTAGAGTGAGAGGATCATTAGGGGACTTTTAGACATATAGCTTTCTGAAAATGGAGTCACCTTGATAACTATACAGTTTTGCATGGGATATCAAAAAGCAATGTAGCTATTATTTGACTTAGCTTTCTCTGGCCAGCTTTCTCATAAATCAGGTACCTTCTGTCACCTGAGGCTGGATCCTAGACCTGCATTATTGATTACCCTGTAAAAAAGCTAAAAATCAGGGCAAACAACCAGAAAGCCTTCTGATTAATTTTAAGTGATTGATAAAAGAAGGTAATAGAATAAATGTAATAAAGAATTTTGAAGCAAAGAGTCTTTCAGATTGTACTCTCTTCCTGCCCCAAGCAGTAGCTAGGATAATGGACTATGTTGAGGAACAGTGGGATATGGGCGAGTCGGAAAAAAATTTCATTTGAGCATGTTAACTAATTTTAAATATCATTTAATTATCTCATTTGTTTGTTCCACTGCTAGAATGTACCCCGCTTCTTAGATAGAATATTTTCCCACTATTATCGTTTCATTAACTACACCTCTCTACTACTGATCCTGATACATATGTTTATATTTGGTCATATAGTATATATAACGATAGTCCTGGGGCAATGCAAGATCTTAAAGTGACTTCCATTTAAACTGTTTCTCAAATAAGGAGTAATTTATTTTCATTAATTTATTTTTTAGAATAATTCCTTGAAGATTTTAATGTATTCTAATTTTTTTTGAAAACATATTTTCTCTATATGATATAGAAATGAGCAGGAGGTTCCTAATTTCATTGTTCTCCTTATATAGGTAGCCTATAGCTAACTGACTCAGTCATACAGGTCTTGTCTCACAAATCTAGCAAATCTCAGAGGTAAGATTTGAAATTGGATCTTTCTAACTCCAAATCCAGTTTATTATCTCTTTCCACCTTTCTCTGATCTCTCTCTCTATTATACAGGATGTTTGAGTTAGGGCCAGAACAACCCATTCTCTGAACTTCCTAGAGGAGAGTTTACTGTGGTAGAATACAAGGCTTTGTAGCATCCTTTCATTCATGACAAGCTAGAAGATAATCAGAGTCTTTTTCTTGAGCAATACAATGAACATGGAAATATATTTAGAAGAATTATACATGTTTAATCTATATGGCATTACTTGCTGTCTAGAGCAGAGGGAAAATGGGGAGGTAGGAAGAAAAACTTGAAACAAAAAGATTTTGCAAGGGTGAATGTTGAAAACTATCTTTGCATGTATTTTGAAAAATAAAAAGTTATTTATATATATTTTTAAAAATAAGAAGATAATCTAAATTTAGAGCTAAGTGCATCCAGTCACTTTGCCTGTTCATTTATTTCCCTAGTACTTTCTGGTAAAAATAAATTTTGATTAGGTTGGTAATATGTAGATGACAATGCAGAGGAAATGTTTATAGTTTATTCTTTTTGATGGGGGAATTGAAGGAAGACTAGGGTTGGTTTTCTTGTTTGTTTTTGCTAGAAGTCAAAGAAAGTGAGTCTCTTCAAGCTGTTACTACATTGAAATTAGTGGGATTAAAACAATAATTCTCCAAAAAAAAAAAAAAATCTCCCAAATACACTTAACCTGTGATGATATATTTTATCTAATGGACTGAATAATTCCAATAACTTTTTTTTCTCCTAACACTTCAAAGATTGAATTGGTAGTTATGACCAACATCATAAGAGAAAAGAAGGTTGCATTTGAATTTATGTGGCAGGAATTACAATCCTGACTTTGCCATTTTCTATGTGAACTGAGATAATCATTTACTTTTTCTGGTCTCAGTTTTCTCATACAAGAGGTTTGGACTACATGGCCTCAAAGATACCTTTCACTGTTTTAAGTCAATGATCCTGTCACCTCTAAATTTCTGCTGAGTTCTGAGATTCTATAATTCTGTGATTCTGTCTTTGACTAATTTATTTCAGCAAATAGCAAACATGTCTTAGAGTACCTATTATATATCTAGTGCTTTGTGTATATATGTGTGTGTATATATATATGTATATGTATATATATGTACATATATATGTACATATATATACATATACATATATATATATAGTGTGTGTGTGTGTGTGTGTGTGTGTGTGCTGTTTATTGGCTAAAAAAGGTGGAGCCTCTGAATACAATGTGGTACTATTTAACTGTGGGGAAGTATGTGGATTTCAGAATTTGTAAATCATTATATCTTATCTTTAAGAGATTAACATTTTTTTCCCTCTTAAGGTTTATGCCACTTTTCTCTTCCCATGCTCTAATTTTCATAATATCCAAATACACTGCAAAAATTGGATTTCCCTGATCTCATCTAGCTTTAGCCTGATAACACCAAGATGAGCTCACAATTTAAGCCAGATAAGCAGAACAGAGATGCTGTGATCAGGTTCTCTGAGCCCAAGTACCTCCCAGTCATGGGGCCCGTTCTGATCCGAGGGCCTGGAGTGTGAGCAGCTCTCTGATGTGGTCTTATCAGTCTGAGTTTAATGTAAATCCTGTTAGAGCAGCTTTGTCCGATCTGCCTGTGGCTTTGTTCTGAACCTTTCAGTAACAGTTCACTGAAGCAGAAAGAGCCCTGTGAATTGATATTATAAACCTGCATGCTTGTTTTATTCATTGTTGAGGCAACAGAATATAACAAAAGTATTTATTTTTAGTGGATGGAGAACAGCATTTTTTTTTATTGCCATGGAATGTGGAAAATATAGTCTGTATGCAGAAGAGAAAATGCACTAATCCTACTCTGTCTGAAGACAATCTTGTTGAAAAGATAATGTACAATGCTGCATGTTTAAAGTCTTCTGCACATTCCAGGGAATTTTAAAAATAGAAACCTAGTGATATTTGTTACTGTTGTAGACACTTTCTGATACTGTTAATAGGGTGTCTTTGTCATGCAAAAAAACACACCAAAAAGTTTGGCTTCTATGTTCTTTTAAACTTGTCCACACTTAACCTCTTTTAATGGAAAATTAGGTTATCTGTAGAAATTCATGGAGTATGTTGTATCCTGTCCCTTCCTCTAGAGATTTTCCTTTAGTCTCCTGCTTTTGAATAGCATAAGGGGGAAAATAGTGAAAATAGGAGTGTACTAAATTTGAGGCATCTTCAACATTATGAAGTCAGGAAGACCCTCAAATCTGGCCTTAGACACATACTTGCTATGTAACTTTGGGCACGTCATTTACCTTCTATCTCAGTTTCCTCATCTGCAAAATGAAGATGATAATAGTACCAACACCCCAGAGTTATTGGGAGGATCAAGAAAAATCATAATTATAAAGCATTTAGCATAATTTCTGGAATATAATCAGCATTTCACAAATGTTAGCTATTATTATTGTTTTGAGTTTACAGTGTTAAAACACTTTTGATCTACATCTTTTAGATCTATTGAAGTTACACCTAGGATCACCATTTTGGAAATAATAACAATGAATAATAATAGCTAGCATTTATATCATCTCCATTATGAAAGGCTCTGTGCTAAGTATTTTACAAATATTAACTTATTTGTTCCTCACAACAACTCTGGAAAAATCGTTATTATTATTTTCTATTTTGGCTTGTTGGTCCTTAATTCAAAAGTTCCTTCTGATAGGATTTAAAGCTATGATTTCTAGTGCTGAGATTAATATGAAGTAAATACTTTTACCTTTGCAGTCAAGCTATTTCACTCAAGTCTATACCTTTTAAAGCCATTTTGAAAACATATAAGTGTTGGACACATTTTCATCAAATCAAATAGAATCCCAAATTCTAAGAATTAAAACATAACTCAGGGGGCTTCCAATCTAATCCATATCTGAGTAAGAGTGTTCTCTAAAATCATACCTGATATGTAATTAAGTTTGAATGCCACCAGAAAAAAACAAATTCCATTTCCTTCTGAGGGAGTCTATTCTGGGTGTTAGCTCTTATTACTAAGAAATTTTTCTATATATCAATTTTAAATGCACCTGTTTTAAACTTCACTTATTGCTCCTAGTTCTGACTCTAATCTCTCTCTCTTTCATGTGGCAGACCTCCAAATACTCGAAAATATCTGCCTTATCTCCTTTAAGTTTTCTTTTCTCCAACCTAAATGTTTAAGTTACTTCAACTAGTCCTTAAGTGGTTTGATTTTGAAGACTAACATATTCTGGCTGCCCTCCTTGAAGATGTCCTTAAATTTATCAATGTCCTTTCCAAAGTATGGTGCTCAATCTTAATGGAGCCAAATATCACAGAATCATTTGTAGCTATCATATCTCTCCCATTAATTCCTATTACTACTGAAGTGCAGGAAAAAGAAACACACCTCAAGTATTTTTTTAAATATATTTTTAAAATAAATTCTTCCTTAGTCAATATCTCCTCTGTCATATACTAGGAAAGTTGACTTTTTGAACCCATGTCACACTTTGTTTTTCTTGTTAAATTTCATTTTCTCATCTTCATTTGAATGCTCTAACTTGTTGAGATCTCTTTTCAATCTTTTCCTTAATTCAAGGGGCAAGTGAAGATTTCTTTTTAATCTGTATCTTTCTAATAATGAGCACTGCCTGCTTATTCCAGTTCATTGATGAGGAGTATAGTAATTCCTTACCAATCAATGCAAAATTAAGTTTATTTCCCTCACCCCAATAGAATGATTGGATGGTAGCAGCCTGTTTTTCTCTAGGGAAGAAGTATGATATATTGAAAAGAACACAGAATCTAGAATCAGAAAAAGGGGGTTCAAATCTAGTTTTCATTTATTTAACTTCCCTGAGTCTATTTTCTCATCCATAAACTGAAGGGGTTGTTAGAGATAAGTCTGATAGACCCCCTATCATCTTTAGGTGTGTAATTCCATTATTCATGCCTGCAGCAAAACTTCAATAATTTTTGCTAATAATTCTTCATGTTAATCTATGTTTCTTACTGTGAATTTTGTTTTATATTTAAATGACTGAATCAAGGAGATTTCAAGTAACAAATATTTGTTTGACATTGATTACTTCAGAATATTGTAAAATCTGGTTTGTCTAGCAGATAATTTTTGACCAAGACATTCCTGTAACTAACAGCAACCTTGCCTATTGATTGATAGATAATTGAGGTATAGATAGCAATTCTCTGTTATCAAAAAAGAAGATGTAAGTGAATAAAGTTCTAGGCTTGAAATCAGAAAGACTCATCTTCCTGAATTCACATCTGGCTTCAGACACTTACTAGCTATATGACTCTGGGCAATTACTTAACTTTGCCTCAGTTTTCCTTTTGTACAAAATGAGTTAGAGAAAGAAATAGCAAATCACTTTTGTATCTTTGCAAGGGAAACTTCAAGTGAGATTATGAAGTCAGACATGACTAAAAAACAGCTGAACAGCAATAAAGATAGATAGAAACACAATAAACAAAGAAAGTCTCTAATTGGCCATTCAGACTCATTTTTGTTGCCTCCTTTTCATCTGGATAGCACTCCTAGACTAATTTCCTTTAAATATCACTTTCCGTGTACAAATCTTTTGTTCAGGCACCTACATATAATCTTTCCTTCCTGTCCACAAAGTCAGTTATAAACTCTTCTGCCTCTCTTTTGAGACCCTTAATGACTGACACCTAACTCAATATACATAAAGGTCCACTACAGTTATTTCAGCCTCCTCATTGTTGATTCTAAGTAGGATATTCATTTTTGCATTTATCAACATTTTTTGTTAACTCTACCCCATAATACCTCAAGCCTGAACTTCAGTTCCACCTTCTCTGGCTATTCAAACACCAGTATAAATTTTAGTCTTTTAATGGTTCATTTCTTGTACATATTTCATATTCCCTGTTTTCCTCAACCTCCCTATGTATCTTATTAAATTTAGAGTAGATACTCAGTAAATAGTAGTTAATTTGATTAGTTAGATGCGATGAATTTCCAAATTATCTTTATTTCCCAAAAAGCAAAGAGGGCTCTATAATCTGTATAAGCACCACAATATGCAGGTACAATTTGACAATGATAAAATAAATCTAATACCTTGGATACCAGAGAATCTGAGCATTTCAAGTATCTCAAATA
This sequence comes from Antechinus flavipes, assembly GCF_016432865.1. Classification (NCBI taxonomy): domain Eukaryota; kingdom Metazoa; phylum Chordata; class Mammalia; order Dasyuromorphia; family Dasyuridae; genus Antechinus; species Antechinus flavipes. The sequence goes on along the minus strand of NC_067398.1, from coordinate 305,847,089 downwards.
CCATGCATTGCAACCTGCTTCCCCATTGATGGGGCATTTATTACCTAAAGAGGCAAACCTTTCCCCTTTGTGGAAAGCTGTAATTGTTAGGAAGATTTTCCTTATGTAGGACCCAATTTGCTCCTTATCAGTTTTTATTCATTGTTCCTATTTCTGCCTTCTGGAACTGAAGAGGAAAAAAAAAGCCTAATTCTTCTTTTGCCTTCTGGCCCTTCAAATATTTGAACACAGCTGTCTAAGTTCTATACTGCCATTCTCATAGTTTCTCTTTGCAGGCTAACATTTTTATCTCCTTCAGCATTAGATGGTATGATTTTCCAAATTATTGCCATTGAGAGAGACATAGGCCATTTTGATGGTGTCCTTGAAATGTGGTACCTAGGCACTGTGTACTACAGAGGTGTTCTAAATATAGAAGGAATGTCATCTCCTCTTGCGATAGCGTACCTCTCCTGAGGTCTAAAATCACAGTAATTTAAAAAAATTTTTTAAATTTTTATTTAAGCTTTTTATTTTCAAAACATATGCAGGGATAATTGTAACTTTTCATTAGCATCTTTTTTTCTTGAAGAATTCAGAATGCTTTGCTAACTTTTATCCCTATATCATTTCTTTAAAATATCAGTAGTTAGATATCACATGGTCCTTAAGATGACTTAGCAGCCTAATACTACTGTCCACAGGATGTTCTGAAATTTCAATTCTTCTACAATTTACAAATCTGAAGGAATTCATCAGGGGGGAAATTTTCCCATCTTTGCTGTTTCCCAGCCTCTAATACCCCACCGAAGAAATCTGGTTAAACTTTAAGTGACTGAAGACGTCACAGGTTCTGTGTCTTGGTCTTCACAGCAATTTCTTAATTAGAATTAAGAAGAAAAGAAAAAGCTTATAGGATCTATTTAGAATTAAAAAGGCCTCTATGGGCTATCTCATCCACTCTTCTCATTTTATAAAGGAGAATATGAATTACCAGAAAGACTGTGACTTGTCACTCAGGTGGACAAGTTGAGACTCAGATCCCAGGTTCTCTGGCTCCAGATCTCTCTCCTTTAATCAGAAGATGTCCCACTAAGCCTTCCTTTGGAGCTTATTAAATGATGAACCTTGAATCATCATATGAAAGAGAAAGAATTGCATTTTGTATGCTTCAATTATAGTAACTTTGAACTCAATAATTCTAGATATAGTTTTGGTCTGATAGTGATTTTAAAAACAAAAAGAAAAGAAAAAAGAAAAGGAAAGAAATCAGGCTAACCTCAAGACTCTACTTTATACTTTACTCATCCTCTTCACTCCAGAGGCTATAATCACTAAAAAAAGTTGGATTCCTATAGATGTGTTATCTTTTTCCCATTGCCCTTTCTTTCTTATTAAGCCCCCAATCTGAAACAATTTCTCCCACTTTGTATGTTGTGGAGCTGTAATATTTGTCCAACGATGAGTTGCATTCAGCAGTTTGTTAACCGAAATGGGAAGTGACAGACTCAATAAAAGAAAATCTCCGTGCCAAAGAAACAGATATTATTTCTCTCTCTTTCTCGCCGATTACTCTGTGCCCGGATGCCACAGACTGTGAATTTGCAGACGCACCGAAGATTCCTATTGATCCATGTCAAACTAATTTGATTAGAATATAGAGTTTTACACTCTGTTGTCTCACTCCAGAGTGTTTAACAGAAGTGATCAAATGGCTGAAAGTCCCTTCTCACTCCCTCTTAAATATTAGGAGAAAAATAAATAAAAAATAGAATCTCTGTTCCCAGGCCTATGCTCAGGTGGTCTGTTTCCTAAAGGCATGTACCCCAACACCTTAGTCTATGTTGGAATATCTCCAATATGGGGAGAAGTGGATCAAAATAAGATAATGGTTGGAGAGAAAAACAAAAGCCCACTTCCTGGGGGGAATTGTGTGATCTTTTCCTGCTTTTGGTCAATGTCATGTTTTTACACACCAGATGAATTATTGAAATCAAGTTGCAGCAACTCACCCCCTGTAGAGGTATTCCATTCTGTGATTGTAGTGGCTGAAGTAAAGCTGAAAGAATTTTCCTTCATACAGAGCCAAGTAAAGGCTTGACCTGTGCCCACATTCTGAAATGAAATTGATGTGAATACAACACTCCTTTTTCAGTCACAGAAAATAATGTAATGACCCTGTATCCTTTCTTCCACCTGCTATGTCATCTACCATCCATATTCATTCACTCATTCATCATATACTTAGTTCAGTATTTTGCACACTGTGTATAGGGGATGGTGAATGGTTTGAAAACTGGGCATTGTCTTTGCCTCCATTCAATACTCTGGAAGATTCTACTAGAGAAGGAACCACATCTTCTAACTGTAAATCCTTCTAATGCCTTGTGTCAATTGTTTTCCTGCTCAGAATATCAAAGAAAAGATTATTTGTTCCCACTCAGAATATTTGATGTACCCCAAAGAGGCAGATCTGTATTGGTACAGTGCCCTTATCTGTTATTTCTCTGCATGGCAGGTGCAAACTCTAATGTTTTTGTGTGGAAGGCAATTGTGATTGTCTCCTGGCAATCTAGAAGCATCTAGTCTACTTGCCAGAGTGACCACTACATCTAGAGCCATATCATTCCAACCAGAAAATGAAAAATTTCATATAATGCATTATTATTTTTTTCTGACAACATGATTGATTTTCCATCGATGGGTTCTATCTGCCTGACGTTATCATTTCATTTGGTTGTTGAAGCCATTCCTGGATATTGTCTGTAAATAGCCAAAAAAGAAAGAGATTGCAAAGTGTCCATTTTGTGCAAAGGAATGAAAGACAGTATCACAGAGTGGGTCATCCATGCAGATGTTCAGGTGATTTTGATCACAGTCTCAATGTAGCATTTGTGGAAGTAGGAGGGAGGGAGAGAGAGAGAGAGAGAGAGAGAGAGAGAGAGAGAGAGAGAGAGAGAGAGAGAGAGAGAGAGAGAGAGAGAGAGAGCATGTATACATGCACACCTGGGTTTCCTTACACTCCCTAGAACAAAGTTTATATGCAGCTTCCTTTCTCTCTTTGCTCCTTTTTCCTATAAACTGAAATGGTGCATGTCCCTGACTAGTTTCACTAGGTGCCAATTTCATATTGCAAGCCTAATTGGTCACTGCTTTGCCATCATCCTCTCCCACTCCTCTTTCTTTGTTTCCCCCCTTTCCATTTCTTCCCTCAAATATATTCACCACGGGTGGGGATCATATATGGAACAGGTAGGATTTGCTTCTGGAGCCATCTTTTCCTTCTGAATTAAAAGAGGCAGTCCTGTTTGTAAACCTTAATGTTCCACATTCCCAGCTCCCTCCCATGTGAAGTTAATTCAGCACCTTTGTGTGGGCAGATTGTATTTTGCCTTGTCAGAGTTGCAATTGCTTTTGTTTTGTCTCACATTTGAATAATACATCTGATTACCATGGCAAATGTTGCAGTGTATGCATGCCTGAGCCTACTGCCTAATTAACTGATGATAACAAGGCAAGACTGCCCTCTCCCCTTTCATGAGCAATCATATACATGACAGTTCTTTTATCTTTCTTCAAAATTGACTTGCTCTCCTGACCCTTAAGCAGCTCCTGTTTTGTGTGTTTACCTCTGATGCCTTTGCAAGACTGTTAATTTTCCATGGCATCTCCTATCTGGTTGTAATTAACACATCGAACGCTGAAGAAATAGTTCTGCTCGCAGATGTCTAATGGAAGAATGTTTTCTCCCACTAATTATACAGCTTCATTTTAGTGATCTGCATTGACCTAAAAGGTTCTTTTAGTGTTTGGTTTTAAAGAGAACAAGTATAGTTGTGCAGCCCTGTTTAAAGCAGAATAGAATAAAATCATTAGTAGGTGCTGATGAGATTTTTTTCTCCATATTCCTAAAGTAACAACTGATAGTGCATTTGTTTGCTGCTCTGCTGTATTTGGCAACTTTGAATTCGATTTAGGTAATATTTGCTTTGGATATACACTCTCTCCTGAATCTAAATATCCTGCCTGGTAATTATACAGATGAAGCACATGACCTATTTCAGAGACTGGAAACCCTTTACAGATTGTAAATAGCTTCCTTTCCTATTATGTTTTAAGAATACTGAACTCTTGCCTTTCCTAAACATGAGCCTGAGATTCTGTTTATCATTTTATGGTCAGGCTTAAGATTTAAGCTATAATGAATACCAGTTCAAAGAAAGGAAGGTATAAGAGGAAGGTTGGTAGTTACAGCAATAAAAACAGGAGCAAAAAGAGCAGCTTTTGTGAAGGACTCCGGCTGGAATAATGATGATAGAATTGTCTAAATCGATACATCTCTTGTCAGTTTCACGTCTGATGTTTGAATCAACCAAGCCTTTTCTGCAAGAGCTTTCCTCCAGAATATTGAATTATTTATTATTTGTATCTTTTTTTCCCTTCTCTTTCTGATGATTTTTTTCTGACTTAGTAAAATTTGTTTTTCATGCTGCCAGGTTCAATGTTGTCTACTCTTTGATAAATAGCAGTAATTGGGTGTATAGCAGAAGTCATGTAAAAATGTATGACTTCAGTTACATTGAGAACATTCTTTTTCTTTATATTGATTTCTCTCTTTTTTTCTTAGAAGAGCTGGTCTGTATAGCCTGTGGTGCTAAGGTTATTGTTGTTTTTAAAAGAATTAGTCCATACCCATATGTTGGCATGTACTCTTGAACCCATGCGTCTTGGTAAAAAATGTGGCAGTGACTGAAATCACTTCAGTTTGAACAATAAGTGAGAAATGTGAGACATTTTCCTGTTGAATTCTGATTCTCTTTTCACTTGACAATCTCTCTTTACTTAAAAACCTTCAGCTTGCATATTGTATCCTAAATTTCTTTTGTAGAGGGAAAAAATGGCATTACGAACTGTTTCATCAGTAACTTTGTTGTAGAAAATATGAAGTTTTCTTTGGAAGGAAAACTAGACAAGGGTGTACCATTACTTTTTTAAAAAGTGACTTACTTATTACTAAGGTAATAAAGCTTTTAGAGTTCTCATTTTTGTTTGTTTTTTTAATTTTCTGAAGCTTAACTAAAGATGCAATTGGCCTTTAGTGAATGTGCATTTTTTAAAACCAGGGTTTTTTGTTTGTTTGTTTCATTTCTTAATGCCCAGGAAACTTATACAAGATATATTTCGGGATTTAACTATAGATTATTCAGTAATCTTGAGTGATTTGGAAGATCTAATTGTCCAGCCAGGCTATATTTCTGAAAGGAGAAATCTGAACTCACGTTTTGAAATAATTATACTCATGTGTTTGTGTGTATAAATTGATGGATGGATGGATGGATGGATGGATAATTGTAAATGTTAATGACCCAGAAAGGGGGTTACTGCATTTCTAACTTTGAGTTAAATTGAAAGATGCTGCACTGAAAATATATTGGGTGGCATTATTGAATATAATTGAAGTGGGCATATATGGTCCACCTTGAAATGGCTTCCATTACCATAGAGTTATCTTCTTTTTTTCTATTTTGTTTTTTAAATAAACAGTCATTGAGTATGTTGAATAGAAACATAGATGGTTCCATTACTTCTTCCCAGACCTACCTATTGTTTCTTAGAGTTTCTGCACTGGCTGTGTTAAATCCAATAGTGCCTCTGTCAGCAGCTAGTGCCTCAAAAGGAAATAATCAGATAACTAAGTTTTCAACAAGAATGCAAATGGGAAGTGATTTCTATGTTGATTTGTTCCTTCTTTTCTTTTCTTTCTTTCTTTTTTTTTTTTTTGAAAGAAGAAATGAGCTGATAGAAAGCTTTTTAGGTTGGCAGTGAATTTACCTTGAACAAGCTGTAGTCCAGTTTTTTTTTTTTTTCTTTTTTTGAGGGCATCCCATTTGATTTGAAGAAAACAAAATAGAATAAAAACCACTGAAACGTTTGGGTAACAAAAGAATTCCTGCCCCCCCCCCCTTCTATTAAATGGTTGAATTATGCTGTAGGTGATGAGGCTGGGACTTAAATAGACAGAGAGAAATTGGTTTGGTTTTAGCTCAGGATTCTAGTTTAAACCTCCCTAGGTTGGCGTGTATGTGGGGGTGGGGTGGGGGGGATGGGGGGAGTATGTTTTCCTGGTAGCAGCTTGACAAAATTGCCTTTCCTACCAGTAGCCTGTTAGGCACCACGCACAGAAACACAACCCTATTGTTTTAGATTTTCTTTCATATCATGTAGGTGTCTGTGCCATACCACCCACACAGTAAAGCAAGTGAGCTGTGAAATATATTCATTGTTAGAGTACAGGGGAAATGGAGGCAAGCAATCGGCAGTAATAATGTACGACAGCAAGGGGAGGCTGCCAACATTACCTGCATTATTTCGGTTGCCTTTTTCATTATAGGTTCGGGAAATAGGCAGCAATTCGATTATGGCATGATTTGGGGGTGGAATTGCTTGCCGCTCCCTGACCCTGTCACAGGGGGATCAAATGAGAAGTCAGCTCAAATAAAGTTTATAGTGCATTAACCGGACCAAGCATTGCCTAGCTGAGAGAGCATGATTTTTCATCTTCCAGGATTTTGTAACTGCATCCCAGATATATTTGTACCTTAAGGCAAAAAAAAAAGGATTGGCTGAGATGTATAGGAATGAGCACAGTTGGCCAATGGTGTACATTCCCCTCCCCTCCCATGTGCAAATCTCGGCTTCTCTCTTGCTTCTGAGAAGGAGCATGATTAATAACACTGAAGGAACCTGCCTGTTGGATTATTAATTTTCCATCCCCTTTTCCTTATTTTGAGCATATTCCTGATGCTTTGGCTTTTTTTTCTTTTAAAAAAGATTTATCTCTCTTTTATTCTTCCCTTCCCCCCTTTCTCATGGAGCTAACCATTAGCCCCTTACACTGACTCCTGGCTATCCAACCTTGCTCCTGGCTTGCTTCACAGTGGGGTGAGTTTGTGTATTAAGATAGGAGATTCTGTTAGAAATCACCGGAGAACGAACTCTGCAATGCTTGATCACAGTTACCTTTAACTACCCCTGCTGCACCTCCAGTTAAGGGTGACCTACAAAACAAAAATTACCTGTCACTACCAACCTGCTAGACAGAGGGGCTATTCTGCTGCACAGATAAACAATATTTCTCTTATTTAAACTAATTAAAATCAACCCTTTGGAAACTTTGATTGCTACTAAAGGGTGCAAATTGATAGCAAATGGAAGTTAATGACAGGTAATTGCACAAACTATGGCTTTTAGAAAATATTATTTCGGATAACAAAGCCTCATTATATCACAAATACTTTGGGGCTAGTGTGTGGTGGTGGTGTTTTTATGTATCTATGCATGGAAAGGGATGGGGGGGTGGCTTTTTGAATATGTGTATATTTTTGAAGAGGGGGGAGCTTTGTAAAAACCCCTCCCTAGGATTGTTTGTATTTGTGATTTGCATTTTATTCTGTAACTAACCCAATAGAGATATCTTTAACAACTTTTTACTATTGGGAATGAAAATAACTTATGCCGATTTGTTTCATTGGAGAAAAGGTTTGCAGCCATGGCAGTGATGGTGTTTACACTGTGCATGTGATTTGTGGTGATTCTAGGTTTTGATTCGCTGACCTGGTCATGTGTCCAGTTTGTATAAAAGGAGCACTCAAAAAGGGTGTTCCCCCTCAATTTTAATAGTCCAATGTCAAACAGTACTACTAGAGAATGGGGAGTAGAGGAAAGAAATGTAAAAAAAGCTAACATTTATATTTTCCTTCACCCTACTTTTTATCCAGATTTTTGTTTCCTTTTCCATTGTGGAGGCAGTTTATACATGACTGATAACAAGGAGAATAATGTGTGTGAATTAAGGGCAACTTTATTTAGAATCATAATTATTTTTCTGAAAGGAACCTAGAAGTTGCTGGATGTAAGTTTTAAACATAGGAAACAAGTTTGTATTTTTTTTTTAAGTTTCTCTTGAACTGCAAACAAAGCAAGTGAAATGGAGATATTAATAAATTTGAAACTGATCATTCTCTTTGGGTACATGAAATTCACAGGTAGAAATGTCCTCAGTGCTGACTTATGATTTGAGCTATTTGATGGAATAATAGTGGCATTTGGAAAAGTAGAGAAAGTAGATTTGGGCTTCTCAGGCACTATATAATGACATCATAAAACTAATATGCCTTTGTCCTTTTTCATTTTAAAGAAATGCACAAATAAAGCATTTCAGAAAATTTTTTGGGGACAGCTATATACATACAAATTATACACATACCTATGTTTAGGTATATGTATATTCATATACATATGTACATTTTGAAAAATAGGATCACAGAAAAATCTTTATGTTGGCATAGTAGCCACAGGGCAGATGTTGCACACACATCTTTAAATTTATCTTAAGGTACCTAGACTAAGAAGAAAATTGACAGTAAATCTGGAAGGTAGATTTTTACTTATTAGTCTTTTCAAATTTACATAGCATGAATTTGTACCAATTTTGGGTCAGCAGCTATCTTTTCCATCATGACTCAGATGTTTCTAGGTAATAAGGTCCTCTTTATAGTAAGCAAATTGTCACCTTGAATTTGCAATTAATCTTCGTTGAAATTGCTGCCTTTCTTTGTGGTTTTTTGTTGTTTAAATTTCCTTTCCCTTGCCTGTTCACTTCTAATGTTTCTCAAGAAACTGTTTCAAATGCACTGTACTTTTAATGAACCTTTTTCCTTTCTTTTCATCCCTGCTGTACCCCCAACAAAAATAACCTCAAACTGTGCAAAACATGTCCCAGGGAGAGGATTTTGAATTTCCTGATTGTAAGTGTATTACTGCAAAAGTCATATCATTGATGGACTGAAGACACTTCTTTCTTCTCTTTTCAAGAGAAAGGGAGACAATCTACTCACGTTTTTGGATTTTCTTCTTTCAGTATTATCAAGACAAGAAGTTAGACATTATTATAGACAAATTATTCAAAAAAATGAGAAGGGGGATTGGAGGTATGCAGGTTCTTTGTTGGTCATTGAAAGATCTGGTTTTCCCTTCAGAGATTATTTTCCTCATACAGATGTCTGTTTTCATTTTTTTTTCTTTAATGAAAAGGGGCAAGTAATTTTATGATTCCATTATATATTCTCATATGGTAGAGTCTGGTTATGTCTTTAAAAAAAATCCAATTCATAAAATAAAACAGCTTTCATGGAGGGAAGCAGCCTTATTTTAATGCTGAATGGTAGTTTTCAGCATCATGTTCATCCTGGCATTTGTGAATTTTAAATATAATATGCTTCATTTAAACATTGTAAATTAAACCACATAAATTCAATAATAGGAATAAAATTACGGATCCTTCTCTGTGACTACCTAAGCAATTTGGGAAATAGAGCAGAATAGGAAAAGTTGTGAAAATCAACTTGGATGTTGCTTCAGTGAGCCCCAATTCTCTTCCTCCACCTTTTCTTATATCTTCTACCCCCAGTCTCTTCCTTTCCTCTGTCCTGTTAACAAGTTACAGATGAATTAACTGATGGGAGATGTCCTTAAAATCTACTCAGACTAAAAGTGCCTGTAGACATGGTGCTCTGATTTAAATTAATCCAAAGTAATAAATCCAATGTTGGATAAATCAGATTTCCACTTTAAATATGGGATAATTGTCAGTTGCTTTACTTGGTTCTCTATACCAGTATAGTGACTTTTAAATGGCCTCAGGTTTCACATTTCCTTGTTCCAAACTTCTCCAAGTAATGTGAGAAAAAATGAAGCTGGTAAAAAAGAGTGAGCATGAGTTTCCAAACGAGAGCCCATCCTATGTGAAATAAAGCTATGTGTCATGAACAGAAGGGGCCTCTTTATTTTATTTCAATTTTTAAAAATTCTCTCTAGCATTGGAGTGACATGGTATCTTTCCAGCAATTCTTTTTTTTCCCACTATTGTATAACACTTCTTAAAATATCACCGAGTTAATTTGTTTCTGTTTGCACTCATATTACTCAAACAGTGATAAACGAAATGTATCTCTTTCTTTTTTTTTAAACAAAATTTCTTTCCAGATCCTTTTGAATGTTTCCAGTAATTCAACTCATTTTATTTATGTCCCCAAATAAATCCTTTATTTGAAGCAACATTCCCTGGCTAAGGCTACATCTGACTACACATATTATTGAGAAAGATCTATATATGAGGCAAAAAATATATCTTAATAATGTCTTATCTTTTTTATGAGAGTAATCATTCTAATTCATCTTGCCTTTGTTGTAGGTACCTGTCCTGTGTCCATACTTTTAAAAGGCTACAGTTAGCAATGGGAAAAGCTCTCAAAGAAGTGATTACAGACTCATGATTGCTCTCAAATTGAGCCTTTTTTCTGCCTGACACTGATCCTGTGATAGTCTCCCCACTTAATCCTCACCAGCAATTTGCCTATAGTTGCAGCTAACAGGAGGTGATTAGAGGGGAGTTTCCCACTGCCTCCTAACTCCTGTTGTCGGGGCATGTTAGACAGAGGCTAGTGAATCAAAGCTGTTTTCCTATTAGCTCAACTTGTCCTAATGCATTAGACCCACTTTCATCTAATGACATTGTTCAGCCACCAACACTATTTTAATATTATTGCTTATTTTTCAGATGCTGCTCTGAGCAGCTTAGGAATCAGAGAAAAAAACTGTTTCTCATTTTTAACCCAATCAGTAATTTGAGAAGGTAGGTGGTTTTCCCCCTCAAAGTTTAAAAAAAAAAAAAACAGAACTCCTTCCATAAGTAATGGAAGCCATAGAAAAATATCAGGAACAAAACCCTCAATGCAAACTTGATTTTTATATTGATTTTACTGCCTTCTCATGCCATCAATACTGGTAGGTGATAGTATAGCAGTTGTGAACTGGGGGAAAAACAGTGCCATAGATACCCAACTTCTACTGAACTCTGGTACTTTTCGGGCTCCAGATGGATTCTGAAATCCTGCAATGATTTGAAGTTGGGCTCAGTTAACTTTCGAAACCATTCCCAAATTAAATACATTTGCACTGTTAGTAGGTATCTATAGTGGAAAGAATTTTAGATTTTCAAACATGAGATCTTTACTAGGGAGTAAGCTGTCAAATGATGGGGTTAGACTAGATCATTGGTTTCCAACTCAAATAGAAACAGTGCCATTAAATGATACATAAAGATCTCTGCTGGCTGCATTTTTACCTAGAAAATTACATATGAACATGAGCTATGTCCTATTGTGTTTTTTTAAATTTATAAAAATATTTCCCAATTACATTTTAGTTAGGTTCTAGCCTTGGATATTGCAAGCTATATTTGCCATGCAGTTCACAGTTTGACACTCCTACACTAGGAGATCTTGAGGTCCTAGATTCAAGCTCCTAATCTTTTATAATATAGGCTAGCACGGGGCTGTTTGAATTTCCCCTTTCCTTCCCTATTTACTGGAATCTCATGCAATTCATGCATGTATAAACACACAGATAAGTTATACAAAGTACAGTTTGAAACTAGATCAGAAGATGAGGATAACAGAATGTTTCTGTCCAGAGCTTGCTTATAGGACTCATGCAATAGTTACTGGAAATAACAAGATTTCTGCTGTTAAGTCCCAGAGTCCCCAGTTTCTATAACATAATGAGAAATGGTTTTGAATCCTAAACCATGAAAATACTTTGTATTGCTACGATGAGAAGATTGAGTCATCTACTAGGGACATAGAGTGACATACTTAAAATGATAGAGACATTTAAAATGAAACAATGAATCATTTGTTGGAGGGTGGTGGAGGATGGGGGAAGAAAGAGAAGACAGGGTTCTTGCTAGATATATCCAAAGTTCAAGAAAAGATCATTTAGTCATAATATACTTAAGTTGCAAGAGACCATTCAATTCAATTCTCATTTACAAAATAAACAAAATGAAGCTCAGGATCATGAAGTGAATTTACTCTGTCATATAACTAGATCCAGGAGATTTATTTCATGTTAAAGTATAAAGTTGCATCAAGTCTGGGACCATCTTTGTTTTTTTCTCAATGGTAGATTCTCAGAAGGATGGTGGATTAGAATTACTCAGAATGAAAGATTGTGAAAAGACAATGGTGGAACTAATACCTCCATCACTGAGATCACAAATCCATCAGCATTTATGCTAATACCCAACAGAATACTTTGAACATATTACATATTTAATAAATTATAACTCACATTTACACAATACTCTAGGGTTTTCAAGTCTCTTTTTTCATGATAACCCTGTGGGATTCTGAGCATTAGTACTGCTGCCATTTAATGGATGAGGAAACTGTGACTTCCTTTTAGTTATAGGTAAAGTGCTCCTTATGATGCACGGAGCTTTTTATTCATCTCTCTTAATGCTAGCTTTTCTCTCTGAGAATACCTCCAATTTATTTTGTATGTTTATTATTTGTATATAGTTATTTGCATATTATCTCTCCAATTAGGCTGTGAGCTTCTTGAAGACAGGGCTATTTCCATCTTCTTTATATCTCCTATATTCATCATAGTGTCTGGCATATAATAAGTGCTTGATTCCTGACATGGTTACAACAATTGATTTGGTTTTTGAGAAAAGATTCAAGCCCAGATCTCCTGAAACTAAATGTTATGCTCTGAATGATGTTGTTTCATTGGAAGAATGAATGAATGAGAAATGGAAATTAATTATCAAACACCAAGAAATAGATAGTTTATGTTCTGGTCATGTCTACACTGACTTTCAGAATTGATCAATCTGATAAAACTGTTATTGAGTCATATCAGTAATGTCTGACTCTTCATGATCCTATTTGTGTTTTCTTGGCAAAGTTACTGAAGTGGTTTGCCATTTCCTTCTCCAATTCATTTTGCACATGAAGAAATAGATGAACAGGGTTAGGTGACTTGACCAGGATCACATAGCTAGAAACATGCAGAAGCCAGTTTTGAACTCCTGAGGATGTGTTCTTAACCCCAGACCTAGCACTCAATGCACTATGGTGCCACCTATCTGACCAATCTAGTAAATAAAACTAAGATCATTCAGGACAAAATTACTAGTTTCCTTTCATAAATATCTGTGGTTTTCTTGCCAAATCATCCAGTTTATTGCCTATGTGAAGACATAATCAAATGAATTTTTTTATGTAGCACATTTAAAATTGTATTTGCTTAAATATTTCTTAGTTTAAAATAATAAATAAAACTTTTACTAAGGTCTAGTCAGGCAAATGAAAATGAGACTGCCTAAGGATTAATCAGATTATGTGACATGATGGCAGCTAACAGATTCTGAAATTTTCTATATCACTATGTTCTCCTCCAGCTCTCTCTCATTTTATTCCCATCCCCAAGAAGCTCCTCATCTGTCGTGTCATTTGGTAATACCATAGATATCAGTCAGTCTTGCCTCACATATCTCAATCCACCGCCATATTCCCTTTTCAAAGGCATCTGGCTTAGATTGCATCATTGTCTATTTGTTTATATGATCATATGACTTGGCCTCTTTAATTGTAAAGTCCTAGAGATATACTTTGTCTTCCTTTTTTAAAAAAATTATTTAATTTTTTTTTAATATCTCCCTTTCCAGCCTAGGGATGTGAATTCAGCAGGTGTTTAGTCAGTGATATCTGGATCAATCCAATCATTTAAATAATATTTATGAAGTTCCAATTATGTGCCAGGCACTGGTGCTAGGTACTGGACATATAAATACAATGAATAAAACATTCCCTACCCTAGGGAGCTTGCATTCTAACAAGAGAGAAAAACAAAACAAAATATGTTAAGCATACACAAAATAAATACATGGAAAATAGATACAAAGTAGTTGACTATAAAGTAGTTTGGAAAGGAAGGCACTAGTAGTTAAGATATGAGGAAAAGTTTTCCATAAAAGTGCTTTTACTTCATTTCAAAGGAAGGAAAAGGAAGATTACATGACCTGGAAGTAAGAAGAAAGTGAGAAGGATAGTACCAAGGAACAGAGACTGGACATAGAGTATTCTGAGTAAGAAACAAAGAAAAGACTGATTTGGCTAGACTGAAGAATACACAGTGGATGTAATTAGTATGATGGGGCCAAAATGAATAGGTTGGAGCGAGTTTGTAAAGAACTAAAAGCTAAGCACTGAAGTTTGTATTGTATCTTGAAAATAAAAGCCACTTCTTTTTTTGGAGGAGAGAAGGTGGAAAGGAGACATGCTCAGTTTTTTGCTTAAGAAAAATCCATTTTGCTTGGTTTTGTAGAGGAAATATGAACAACATGAAGACAATAGCTAGCTTATAGTCATTACCCTGAGTTGTGATTTTAGGGAAGTCATTTGATCTCTCTAGTAAGTTATTGGGATCAATACTAAATCTGTGGCTTTATTCTTCTGGGGATTCTAAAGTGGGAAACTCCTTCAATTAATATAAATTTACAATTTACAATCTTATCAAGTTGCTGGAGGGATTAAGTGACTTTCTCAGAATCATACAGCCAGTTTGATTTAGAAATTAAATTTAAAATTAGATTTAAAATCCACGTCTTCCTGGTTGAAAACTCTCTATACCTTCTGTCTTTATGAGCCCTAGATACACAGGAGTCGGCCTTTTAAAGGTAAGATCTTTAACAAGTTTCAGTTTGACTGAAGCAATGCGCCCCCAACAGTGATTTAAGGCTAGGTAAGGAATGAGCCAGAGAATAGTTTTTTTTATCTAATCCAAAAAAACAAAATCAATCTGGGAAGGGAAGAACTTCAAGGTTTCTGTCAAAACAGATACAATTGCTATTTACATTCATCCTCAGCCAATTAGGGCCCAAACAGTGATCAAGTGGACCTTGGTTTGGGACTTATTGTTGTCAGTCAATAAGAGCCAGAGGGATGTGGGTTCAAGGCACATCCTTCAGAAAGATATTTCAGCCCATAACCCCAAGACATCTTGGGATGTTTCAGTGATCAAAACTTACAATCCTTTTGGGCAGGGGACCTACAGGAAAGAGAATGATATTCTATGTAGACAGAGAGAAGGGAAAGGAAAAGAGAAAGAAAAGAAAGAAAAAAGGAGAAAGAGGAAGCTGTGTTGCCCAATTGGCCAGTGCTAGTTGGGTCCCTAATATGACAACTCCTACTCCTTACAGAAGTTATTTTTTGTCTTTTGTCCTAGTAGTAGGTACTTAATAAATGCTTATTGAATTGAAATTGATTCCTATTTACATAATAATTAGAACTCTTGATCATCATTCCTTCATCCTCTCCCCCTGAGGACATGAGTTTTGATTCTGAGACCAATATCCAGAGATGTGCTCATAATGTTTTAACAATTGCTTCTGGGATTTGGGGGGAGGAGCAGAGATTATGTGCGCTTTAAATATACCTTTAAATTAAATGACATTATTATTGTTTTCTCTATCACTTTTTTAATTCTATAGAATCAAAATGATAAATGAAAGTTTAAATATAATAAACAAAGCCCTTGTCAGTTTCCAAAAAGTAACTACTTACACCAACTCCAGCATACTTCTTCCTTTATCACCCTACCACATAATTCTTCCTCTTTTAATCCTTGCCTTCTTCAGCCACTCACTGTCATGGTCATGCTTCATCATCACCAAATTGCACTACCTCCAAGATCCCCTTTTTTGACCACAACCCCACCTTTCAAGAATCCTTTATTTTCATTTAGCTTGTTCTTTACCTTTATAATAACTTTTAGTTCTTTAATCTCTATTTTTCTAATTTATATCACCTTCTCTGAATTGACTTGCCTCTATCTCAGTACAATCCATTTTGAATCCATAATAAGTCACTTAATAATTCACTGTCTGTTACCCTCTAGTCCTTATAACATTCTTTCTTTCTCTCCCTAACTTTTCAGCAAAGCAAACTTGCTAAGCCTCTAGTCCTAGTAGCTCATACCATCATTCACTCCCACCCTACAATTCATAATCCCACCCTACAGTGGAGAAAGTATAAAATTAAGTCGATTTCAGTCAATACAAACCTTGGCAATATTTTTTATTTTTATTGACTCCCCATTCTATTCTATGTGATGACTTCTAAGTTACTTCTCTCTCATGCCATAGAACATTCTGTTTCATACCAGAAAACATATTTAATGGATAGCTTAAGTTCCTATTTAAGTGAAATTAGAGCACTCCCTCATTTTTTAACACCTCAAAATTTCTTAGAATTATCACCTTTTCTTTTATCCATATCACAGTTTCTAAGTCAGAAGTGCTTATCATTAAGATATAATCATTTTGCCTTTGCCAATGACTCAAATAAGTGAGAATTGTGGTTTTTCATACTTCTATCAAAATTGATATTGATTAAACATTTGTACTGCCATTCTGAAATGCTTGAATACTTAATTATTGTATTTCTGTAGTAGAAAGTAAGCTCCTTGAAAGAAGGTACTATTTTGTTCTGGTTTTGTATCCCTATGTCCATAGACTATGATTCTTATTTCTTTCTTCCCACCCACACAACAGGATTCTATCTAATGTACGGATGATCTTCAGTTTCTCCTGACATCCTGAAAATGCCAGTGAAGAATTGCCCTCTTGAATTAAGACCAGCTGTCTTTTTGGTTCACGTGTTTTCTGTGATGAAATCTTTTACATCATATCTCCTTTGTTTTTTCTTGTTTGGAATATGTAGTAGACTGTTCTTACACAGTGAACTTCTCCATTACCTTTTGGATGACCCTCAGTTTCTGTGCTTCATATATAATGATCCTTGAACTTGTAGCCATAAAAGCATTACTAGAAGAATATTGGGACTAAAAAAAAGATGAATCTTTGTTTCAGAGAGAAATTTCGAAATTGACAGGATTTTGCAGTTTTCCAAAGGCAGGCTATTCCTACCCTCCTGTTCATTTCTAGATCCACCTATTTCTTGTCCCTTATCAGTTATCCTTTCCTCATTGAGATTTTCCCCATCATGGTTTCAATATATTCTGGGTCAGCATAAGAATTTAAATAGGAAGCTGGGGAGAGTTTTGTGGAAGCCACAAAAAAATAGTGAAGACAGAGCCTATGACCAAATACTTAACCCAAGGTATTGTAAACCATAAAAGAAAAAGAGGAAAAGAAGTTTATACTTATTCTTTGGTATGAAGGAAGGGCCAAAAAAGTTTACATGGATTTTTCAGATCATGGGGGTGCCATGTTCCTAATCCCATGATATGGAAGCAATAATTGTAAGTGTGATTTATTCAGTTGGTTTTGCCTAGATAGAAAGGTAGGCCAAAATTTTCAGTGATTTTGTATCTCTCATTTAAGTGACTCTTCAGTACTATAGTATCTATAATGTAGTCTATAAGTAAGATCATCTTGGAAAATTTCACCTCTTTATGTTTAACTTGGACTTTATTTTAGATCTCTACCTTAGATGTGAAAGTACACATTTATCTGTCTTATGTCTTGACTCATATTAATTAAGTTAATCTCTATTATATCTTTCAAGGAATTATGCATATATCTGATATCTGCAATGGAGATATTCTCTACCTTGTTAGATGAAAACCTTTACAGTAGCATTTTGTCTACTTAATCAAATGTTGTGATTTTAAATTTTTTTTAGTAGTCTGAATAGAATAAGTTTAGTGAGAATTTGCATTTTCTACATCTTTCAGTCAGTTATATGATGGGGAAGATATATAACAGTGCAATATATTTTGTGAAAGCCTCCCTATTCTAGTGTCTTCATTATGAATGTCCTCAAATAATGCATAGATTAGTCTAACAAAAATTTCATATAAATAGGAAAATAGACTTGTAGATTAGCTGTTATTGATGTTTTATTGGTTTCCTTTTTTGATGGAAATGAGATTCAGCATTTTATTCATGTTTTTGGCATTTTGCCTTTATATGCCTTGAGGATTTTTTCTTCAGCAATCTTAAAATTATGTTGTCTTCAGCACTTAGCTCCACTGAGGATACATGGTCTAATCCAGCCTCTTTTTCCCATTGCTGTCCTTTTCAGTACATTTCCATTTCCTATTTAAACATATTCTATGATATGAATCCACATTTGAGTGTTCTGTTGTTCTTAATGGTGAATAAAGAGTTTTAAAAATAAAAAAAATCCATACAGATTCTGTCTTTGATTTTGTTTTTATCTTTTTAATTCCACAAACATTAGTATATTTTTATCCATCTGGGTCTCTTACCATACTTTATTTAAAGTATTTTTTATTCTGTTGTTTCTTACTTTTTTACAAAGTGATGTTAAATAATCTTTTGTTATTCTATGTAAACAAGTTTATATTTTTAATAGCCATTGACCTTGGCTTTTATATCTCTCCGCTCAGCAAATAGTTCAAGTATTTGCTGACAAGAAGGGTGTAGGTTATTTTGGTTTCTTTGTGACATCATTTAAACCTAGATTTAAAATTATCGTAAAGAGTTTAGATGTCCTTTCCTTTATCCACTTCTCATTTTTCAGCATTATGAAATTGTTTAAATAGGTCAGGTCTATTTAGGCCAGCTTAATAATAATTTTGATCTTTGCTTTAATAAATTAGTAATTTATGGACAACTGAGGGAAAAGAATGTAAGTTGCCATGTTCTACAACTAATACATTTCTGAGGTAGATTTTGGAACAGGGTCTTGTTGATTCTAGTCCAGTAATCATGCACTACATAATGCTACCCCTCTACTGGTCTTGGACTCATAAAACATGGATTAAATTAATTGGCTATGACAGTTGTATGAGACTGGGCAAGTGAAGTCATTTTTCTGGTCTTCAATGTCCTCATCTATATAGTAATGATGGTAATACTTAATATATTTACCTTGAGAGTTGTGAGAAAGGCATAACTTTTAAACCTTAAAACATTCTAGAAATGTGAATCATTACTATTCTATATCTACTTCATTGTAATTATGACTTGCCTAACTAAGAAACTATGCCAGGATATGCATACAGAGGAAAAATGCTTTTCTTATCAAAACTGACCTTCCCATACATCCATCTCTCTCTCTCTCTCGCTCGCTCTCTCTCTCTCTCTCTCTCTCTCTCTCTCTCTCTCTCTCTCTCTCTCTCTCTCTCTCTCTCTCCTTCCCTCCTTCCTTCCCTCCCTCCTTTCCTCTCTGTTTTTTCTCTTTTTCTTGTTTGTCTGCCTACTTTGGCTCTGGCTCTCTGGATCTCACTTCTGTCTTAGTCTCTGTTTCTGTGTCTGTCCCTGTATCTGTGTCTGTCTGTCTTTGTGAATCTCTCTCCCCCTCTCTCTTTCCCTCCCCCTGTCTCTTTGTCTCCCTCTGTGTCTCTGTCTCTTTCTATCTCTCTTTCTCTCTCTCTCCTCTCTTTCTCTCTTTCACATACATATGTGCATGTATAATATCTTAAAATATCACATAAGAAGGAATTATGTGTATATACTGAATTGTTCTTGGGATTCTGTTTGTGGCTGCTGTTTATGAGACCTCTTACTGGTCGAAGCATTGCCTCTTCTACTCCACAAGTTATATAAGCGAAGCTCACTCTGGTTCCCAATTATTGGGCTAACCAGTCTTTTACAGTATTGTATCTTATTTGAAATTTTGCTTTAGGAGAATCTCCTAATGTGTTGTTTGTGCCTCCCCAAGCTGCATCTGTCCTCCACATTTGACCCTCCTTAAGGGATGCTTGAATACATTGCGGTTCCTCCTGTTTATCCCCAGGAGGGGATAGCATAATTGTCTCTTCAGAATCTCAGAATTCCATTTTAAAAACTCTAGAACTATATTCATTCCTCAAGTTAGTTGTCAATAGTTCATTCCAAAGGGGTATCTGTAACAGTCCTCAGTTTCTTATTTATGAAAATTGCTGGTCCGAATAATGGAATTGTGAATTGAAGAATTATAGAATGGGAGAGCTGAAAATGACTTTGGAAATCACTTAATCCAATCCTCTTATGTTACAATATGGAAACTGAGAACCAGAGGGATAAAGTAATTTTATAATAAATGGCAATCAGTGATTTAACCCCAGATTTTCCCCTTTCTAATCTCAGTATTCTTTCTATTAGGTAAATTTCCTCTAGATATTTAACTTAGGCTGGAATTTGACCCCAAACTCCATCTTTAAATCTTTCAGTACTCTTTTGGTCATCTTGCTTTTGATTTTCAATTTATACTAGATCAGCTTTGTATTTCCCAGATAGTAGAATTCTGCAATGAACTTTTAGCCCTCCGTTGTTCTTGAATGCAGTTGACATGCATGATGCAAATAGTTAAGCAGCTTTACTCATCTTTTCACTTGGGACTTGTAGAGTAAGTCAAAATAAGCTAAGAGAAATGGAGATTTATTAGGGACCTAATAGTTGTCTTCATATATTTAAAGGTCTCTCATATAGAAAAAGGGACATTTGTGCTCTAGTGAACAGGATGGGAACATAGAGGTCAAAGTTACAGGGAGACAAAGTTCAGTTCAATGTAAGTAAACATATTTTCAAGATAGACCATCAATTACTCAATCAGTAAATATGTATTAAATATCTACTGTGCTAAGTGTAACAATCGATACAAAAAAAAAAAAAAGTAAACTACAATCCCTGTCCTCAAGGAGTTTATAATCTTATTGGGGAGACAACAGTAGATGGGCTTTTCACTAAATAGAGAGCTCTCCATTCAAGCTCTATACAAGCTGAATAACCAGCTATCAGGAATTCTGTCAAAGTAATTCCTATAGAAGTGAGAGGTTGTACTTATAGGATTCTCAAATTCTCTTCTGATATTAATCTTTTATGATTATCAACTTGCCTTGTATTCATATCAACTCTTAAAAAATGGTATATTCCATGCTTGCTATCTTGCATGTAGCCTGCCAGAGCATGATTACCAGTGAGCAAAACCTCAAAACCTCCAAAAGTCACTATCTCTACAATATTTGATGTATTTAATAAGCTATTGAGTTGAAGTGTATACCTCTAGTACCTAAAATTATCATCAATTACCAACTTCCAAATTCCTCCATATCCTTAAGCATATTCAAAACAAAACCAAAACAAACCAATATCCTCAGTTATTTCTGTTATTATTAAAAACTAGGCCTTATACAATTAGACTCACTTAAAACCTGTCCTAAGAGACCACGCCTATAAGGTCCTTTAATAATTAGATGAAATTTACACATGCAACACAGAGGCTGTGTTATCCCCTGAACTTTATTTGCCATATAAAGATTCCATCCTTCCCGTG
Organism: Antechinus flavipes; assembly: GCF_016432865.1. Lineage (NCBI taxonomy): Eukaryota > Metazoa > Chordata > Mammalia > Dasyuromorphia > Dasyuridae > Antechinus > Antechinus flavipes. The sequence continues at coordinate 305,825,955 of NC_067398.1, read as the reverse complement.
CTTTGGCTTGAAAGAAGAATGTTGATCATAAAGTGCATGACTAAATTGCAACTACATCCTGTCAAGATAACTATCAGTGACATATCCCTGAAATTGTTCCCTCTGTTTCTCTGGAAGTGAGTGAACATGAGCAAGTAATTTCAGTTCTCTGCACTTCATTTCCTTCAATTCCTTCTTCATTTTTTCTTCATTTTTGAGGCACCTCTTCCATGGATCCTGCTTCTATTCTTTCTCCCCTCTCCTCCATTTCATGTTTCAACTCTGTTTTTTTTTTTTTTGTTTTTTTTTTTTAATGTCTTATTCCCTTATAAGAATGTAACTATCTTGAAGGCAAGGGCTGACTCTTTTTCTATCATCTACCCATCCATCAATCTGTCTGTCCATCACCCGTCTATGACTTGTCTGTAGGTCTGTCTATCTGTCTATCTAGCTATCTACCTGTTTATCATTTCTTATATCTCAGACAAGGAAGTTGAACTCAATGACCTCTAGTTTTAAATCTATGCTTTTATTATGACAAATGTTGAAGACCTTTGACCCTTTGGGTCATTTTAAGATCCCTAGCCAAACTTTTCTGGTCAAATGATACCTCTCATTTCTGCTATTTGATACATAGCAAATTATCTTCCATTTCTGATTGCTCAGTGATCGCTTCCTTAATCGTTACTTGATACTGACAAGGAACTTAATTTGGCTAAAAAGAAAAAAAAAGATGTATTGTGTTCTTCTAGAAGAATTTTGCATGGTCTTCACATGAAGCTAGTCATGTCCCATAAGCCTTATCTCTGCATTATCTGTTTACCTATAGATAGATAGATTTTTTATTTGTAACATAGGTGAGACATTTGCTGTTTTAATCCCTATAAATTGACATGGGGATGGTAGATTCCCCCAGGTTTTACACAGCTTCACATGGTTCGACTTTGGGAAAACTACAAGTGTCATCTATTCATTAATACACCTCTTATGATGCTAACAGAGCTCCTGTTTATTATGGGAATTCAGAGTACAAAACAAGGAGCCAGAGGAAACAAATTATTGTGCTCTTTGATTTGTCAAAGGAGCCATTTAATCTGCTTTACAATATGCGCTTTAGAATTTTCCAAGTTCATAGCCATGAAACAAATGCGCCTACCATAAACTGTGCTAGAGTTTAATTATCTTTTTTTTCTCTGTTAGATTAAATTACTAAGTATCTTCTCCAAATATGCAGTTTCTACTTTTGAAAAAAAAAATCTGATATGCAAACCTAGGGAAATGGTTTCTAACACTCTACATAAATGAAGTTGGCTCTTATTGGCATCCAATTTTGAGGAATGGTTTTAGGGATACGAAAGGACCCTGTCGTTATTAATGTTAAAAATTGTTGATGCTCTGTGCAGTGTGTTTTTCTAATTAGAGGAAAGCTGGAGAGTACTATTTCCATAATCAACCTGGGAACAGAAACTCAGCAAAATTTCATGTATTTTCAATGAAACTGCTCCTCAGCAACATAAAAATGGCTTTTATACCATAAAGGCTGTAATTAGAATAAGTCAAATCAGTTGGAAACGATTAAAGCCAGAGAAGGCTAAGCTGCCTTCTAAATATTTGTCTGGAGATTAGTCCTACTCTTGCAGCCCCGAGAAGCATCTTTGATTTACTTAGAATGCTCGACGTAGCAAAGATAATCCTGCAGAAGGCAAATGAACACAAATTTAGATGTGCTGTTAGGCTTTCTTTGTGATTCGACAGGAGGCAGTGCATTGGAAGTGATGTCGGAAAAATGAATACAGGGTCACATTAGACAAATTGCTTTAAAAAAAAAAAGCCGTGATCATCAATTTAAATTCTTTTAAAATGTGCTCGGTCTTTGAAGCTTTTAGGATGCACTTTAGAAGTCCACGTGGAATAATTTTCTGCATGTCAATGCGACAGTTGATGCGAGTCTCATTGTATTTTAAATTATAGTCCTGAGATGGGACTTGCTGCATGTTGCTTGTCTGACATCAGCTATTAAAATACAAGTAAATCTTGGCAGGTATAAATTTAAAGAAGAAAGGAGATTATGTAAGAAAATCAGAATTGTTAATATTAATTTACTAACCAAGGGATACTGGCTATCACTCTGTATCCCCTGAAGATCATGTAAATACTTTTATACATGCACAAGATAAAGTTTATTAATGGGGGCAAAGGGAGGAGTAGGACTAATATGAGTATTCTGGTAATGCTTCTGGGTCATGGTTTGGTGTAGGAAGCAACTAATATGATATTATTCTCATGCTGCCCCTCCCCCATTAAAGCTAAAACATGACAAGTGGATGAATGTGAAACTATGGGATGATGATGGGGGGATGTGTAGCTAGAGGAAACAACAGCACTTGAAGAATGGCTGGAAGTCTGAGTTCACTTTTCAAAAGGCTCTAATTCTAACTGACAGAGTTTCCCTCTCATTTGTAACCCCCTTAGTATCCCAAACTTTTGTGTGTGTGTCTGCATTTAGCCCTTGAAAATATAATCAGCCTAATGTAGTCTCTTACTGAATTTTAAACCACCCCATTAAAACTCCTTTAACGTGCTAAAGTAAGCTTCAGAGAGGGTTTCCATTTCATCTTTATTGAGCTGAGTCTGTAGCACTCTTTCCCTTTGCACCACAGTGAGAGGCTGTCAATAATTCAATAGCCATGGCCTTGATGGGCCGAGGCCCAACTTAGACTTTAAACAGAGCCAAGCAGCTTGTCAAAGTCTGATGTGCTGTCAATGGCTGACTGATCTATACTGCATGAATTCCCCCCTCAGCTCTTGATGTGTCCCTGGGAATAAAAAGAAAGTCATTTCAGAAGTAGACCCAGTGTGAAGCACCTGTTTATTTAGAATGTTTAATGAGGGCAGGTAGTATCAGTGATGAAGTTCAGTGAAGTCATTGCACTTTTGGATTGAGTAGCCCATGTCTGGGTCTCCCTGGAGTTGCTTGGCAGCTTGGGCAAAGTGGAAGAGACAAAGGTATGCCCTAGTTTCATGGATGCCGTTAACAGCACCAGGAAAATGTCCAGTTGAAAGACTCTATCTTGCGTGTGTCAGCTAGTGGGCAAACCTTGATCTTCATTGCCTGGCCATGATTCTAAAAATACAAATTAAAGTGAAGAAATTTGTGAGGCACATATAATGCTTATATAGAGAATTTCTCACCCCTTTATTGAATTTCTTGAGTGCCCAGACCTAGATTCACCAAATTTTAAAAAATAATAGCTAAAATTATATAGTATCATAGATTTGGAACTGGAAAGAACCTGAGAAAGTGTCTGGTCCAAGCCTTTTATTTTATAAATAAGGAAATATGACCCTAAGACCTCTGACTTCAGAGCCATTCCTTATTTCTTATTCTAACTATTCATAATAGTTCTTTAAAGTTTGTAAAACAATACATATATTTCATTTAATCTTCAAAACCACATGATGTAGCATCTTAAATCATATTTTTCCTATTTTATACATGAGGTTACCTAGACTCAGAGAAGTTAATGACTTACTTGTAGTCACACACAGTACTATCAAAGATGTGATTCAAACCCAGGGCTTTCCTGCTTCCAAAGCCCTTCCTCATTCCAAATACATCCAAATTAAATTCTCCAAATTGTATGAGCTAATTTATGACACAAAAGGTGAGAAATAAATTATGTTGATTTGTAATAAGAGAAAGGGAATTTTACTTTGAGAAAACATAACTGGATGATTGAGAGGTCATGGGCTTTCTAGTTTGGAATCCAATAAAACAGATATACTTTCAAAACTCCTCCTCCCTTCTTATCTTAAAGAGTCAGAAATTGGCTTAAATGAAATTTGTGAATAAATCCCCTATAAATAATGAGGATAGCACTGAAGCCATGTTTTAAATGCAAAACATCTCAATTTGAGGTCACTTGCTAAAATTTTTGCACTGTAAAATTTCATTGCATTAAATGATAATTAGTGGCACAAATGAAAAGTTATTTCCTGTTGCATTAGAGTTTTCATTACAAATAGCCTTTCTTTTGTGATTTTTTCTTTTTTCCTCTTTTTTCTTCTCTCCTTCTCTCCTCCTTCCCTCCCTTCCTCCCTCCCCCTCACTCCCCCCAACTACTACAAATGAGATTAGAACTTGATAGAAGTGATGGATAGTGTACTAAGCAGGCTGCCATTGAAAATGCTGATGTGGGTGTCAAAAGCCTTGAATTTGAATCTTTGCTACAACAATCGCTAAGCTGTGTGACCACAAGCAGGTTCCTTAATCAATCTGAATCTCATCTTTTCATGTCTAGAACAGAAATGAAGTTTAGATAACTATTTAATGGCTATATTGCATATTTAGATACCATGTAAACATTATACAAGGAGTTTTATTCATAACAACTGCACCACTTGCTTAAGAGGGTGGTTGTGAATAAAACTCTTTGTAAACCTTAACATGATATCCAATTGTGAGATATTATTATTCTGAAAGATAGATAGAAATGGTTGTTTGTAAAGTTTGCTAATGGAAAAATGTCACACAGATGGGATTAGTGGTGAGGGTGAGCCAGTGTCCCTGTTATCACTTAAAATAGCAAGGCTCCCAGATTTTGCTACTCATGAAAACTATCCCCCAATCTGTTTTATAGAGACAGGGGAAAGGGAAAAGGAAGGAAGGGCAGAATAACCACTAATTAAGTGGTAGCAGATTGTTTAGAAAATACCACTGTTGTGGAAACTAAGCTGTGTATTGATGAAGCACAGCTAAGTGAGGGAATTTGCATTTTAAACATATAAGTCAATAATTCCATATCCAGACCCTCTGTTGGGCCAATAATCTATGTTTTAAGAACAATCAACATTAAATGCTATAGCAGTAAGAGGGATGTTGGTTATGATGTCATGTGATATGTTAATGATATAATAATACTACTGAAAGTCTGGGAAGTTACAAGTTATAGAAACTTTTCCTTTTATTTTTTCCTAGAGAGAAATTATTCATGCTGGAGACAATAGAGTTGCCACATAAATATTGACAGCTGGATGGTCACACGTCTGCTTTGGCATCTGTCCTTTGTGTTATACCCAGGGATTCCACTTTTTTGTGGGGGGGGTGGGATGGAGGGAGAATAAAAATCTCTCCCATTTCAGTCCAGCATGGGGCATCCTTGGCAGGTAGCAGGAAACATCTGGTTATGACTCCATTAGCCCAGCTATTGCCCAGTTCCCTGCCCTGACTGCCTAGGGGTTGATGTGTTAGGTGAGACGTGATCTAGGAGAGAGACCAAACTGGTTTTAACTTTTGGCCTGAGCTCTGACAGAACTCTTGTTTGCTTATTGGTTTGTTGTTCTCCCTTTGATGGCAGGTGCTCTGAGGGCTTACTGATCCCTGTCTCCACTTGAGTCGCTGGCCCTGTCTTTCAACACTTCTTCACTCTCAGCACCATATCTTCCCAGGCCAAACAAAGGAGCAGAGCTAGATTAGCTTTGGCAGACGTTAAGGCGCAGCATTTGTCGGACCCTGGGTCCAGTGTAAGTTTGCAAACAGACCTGCTCGTTGTACAAAATCATTAGAAGTGGTGCATCTGGGAAACCAGAGAAGCTTGGGCAGGGAGGTGAAAGTGAATAAAAATGAGGAGGCTTGCAAACTGCTTTTGCTCCAGGGCTGGTTTTAATGAGCCTGTCCCTAATGAGTTGTCCCTGCAACTAGCTTCAGGCCTAAACAGATGAGGCAGGGATTCTGCTAAATTTTTGATAGGATTTGCACTGGTTTTTATGAGAAAGCAAGCAGCAGAGAGTGCAAAGTTGGGTCATGAATCTTTTACGAGGCTGGATTGTTGTCCATCTTGTCAACAGGGACTGTAAGACCTGGTTGCTAATAGAGACTATGACTCTGTGCTTCTTGTAGTCACAAACCTGAATGGATTGGGGAGCTTCTAATTCATGGGGGCATTTGGTTTTCCCCAAAGTAGAGCCAGCCACGAAGTCTCCTGGAAGTATTCATTTTAAGACTCCATCAAGTTGATTAGTGGAGCTGTTACCCATTGCTAGTTAAAAGTCTTATGTCGAGATTGACTGATACTTACCCAAATGCAGTTTTGGACATTTTATGTGGGTTTTCAACCCAGTAGACTATGGGAAAAAGTCCTATAAAAGACTTCAATTAATATCCATTTATCTTATGGGGCCTAATTCATTTTAAGAATTACAGACATTTATATTTATGTTGCCTGAGAAAGCATTGGCCATGGATAGAATATCACCATCAATAGCTATCAAAATATTTCTAATATTTATCCATTTTGGAGGTGAGCCAATCAATGAAATTTCATATACTGCTCTCTCTTTTTTAATATGAAAAGAAAAGCTGCCAACAAAAATATTTCTTGGGTTTGATTCATCTACCAAGATGCAATTTTCTTGGTGGCTTAAAAGGTTACTGAAAATGCATGATCAGCAGTCCTTATTGCATGAAGTGAGGTACCTTCCCCCTCCACTCACTCTCTCACACACTCTTTCACATTAATCATGTAACTGATTTAATAAGCCCTGGCTCAGAGGGATTTTTTTTTTCCTATAAGATTTCAGATCAGCACTTGATTGGGAGACTGAGACCCTTGAATTTAGCCAAGAAATGCATTCAAGGTGAAATTCATGAATTGTTGTGTGGGATTATTGTGCCTTTTATTTGTGCAAAATTATTTGCTTTTACAAAATACTTTCCACATATATAATATGTTTTTATTCCAATAACAAATGGGGGAGGAGCTGAGACCTAGGACCTAGGTCTTCTGAATCCTAGGCTGATATTCTGTCTGTAATTTAATTCTCATAATATCTTTGAGTAAGGCAGATAGGACCAGCATTATCACCTTATTTGAAAGGTGAGGACATTAATACTGAATTATGCTGTGTCCCACATATAGGTGATGGCAACATTGACAATAAAGTATCATTCTTCTGATTCTATGCTAGATCTTTTTTCCACTTAACTATGCTAGCTATGTGACTGTCTCTTCATCTAAGAATTGTTTTTCTTTTTTTTTTTTTTTTCCATTTAGGAATGCAAATGCTTTTCTTAAAGGAAATCTCTCCACTTTTGCCTATGAGGAAAGATATTCAGTTGAGTTTTCAGGAGTTGCTGGGATACAGTGTGACTGAGCCCTGGTCTTCTGTTATTTCAGATTATGATGATGAGAAATAATATACTTTGAGCCCCAAGTATTTCTTTAGTGTCCTGTGAGAATGTCTTAGAGTGCTTTTCCCCAGATACAAAGTAGTTAACAGTATTATCACCCATAAAAGTTTAATGTTAATTAACAGCCCCATTGAAGACAGGAGTTGTAGTGTGTTCAAAGTACATTTCAGATTTATATTACCTAGCCAAGCTTTGGCGTTTGCATTCTGGGAATAGAAATGGGAAGAAATCCTACTCTGCATACAGAAGAAGCATAGTTGTGGGGGAGATGGTGCACCAAAGAAGTCAGCTATCATGTAGTAGAGGCCTACCTGGTCTCTAGCAATGTTCTCAAGTGAGATAAGCAATATTATGCATGTATTTTACAACAATGATCATGTAATTAGCTAATGGAACAGACAGAAGTGGAACCACATTATTGAAACAGCAGTTTAGTGCAAAATATTTTTAAGCAGTGTGAAAAACTTTATGAGATTATATGTCAATATAGGGCAATTGAAGTATTACACTGGATAAAATATAGCACCAAGTAATGAAATTTTGCTGCTGACAGATATACATAATAAAGTCTTTTAGGAAGAAATGTGGGTTACAGGTCCATCACCTCTCAGTGGTTTCAACCTTTCTTAGGTTATCTCTTCAAAAGTTCTTTTCAAATTGCCTTTATAGTTAGTTATATCAGCATTATGCTGAGATTTGGCCTGACATGTAATTCACCATGTCTTTAATGTCAACTCTTAAGCAACTTGATTTACCAATGGGCACATTTCTCCTATCTGTAGAATAATTTTTTTTTTTCCTCATCTGACTGCGAGGTATGTGATCTCATTTGGGCATTCCTCCTTACTATCATTTATTGGGCTTCATCTCTTTTGGACTATCTGCTAGCCATTTTAGCTCCAGTATAGGCTATAAAGGAATAGAAACTCTTTGAATAGAGTGACAGAGCTTAAATTTTAACAAAGGCTAAGCAGAATAACCCCAAACTAGGATTATCTTTCTATTATTCCTAACTACACAGTAGTTAGGCCTGACATAGCTTTCTGTTCCATAGAACTGTCTCACATAAAGTTAAACATTCCCAAGAACCTCTATTGCGTGGAATATAAACGAATTTGAGTTAGAACAAAGGGTAAGTGAGCTAAGGCAGTAAGGTCATTGTCTTATATCCACATTGCCTAAATTATTATGCAATCCTGTAAGTAACTTTAAAAAAAACAAAACAAAACAAAACAAAACAAACAAAAAAAGCTTCACTTTGGTGGCTTACTTTGGCCAGTGGAAAAAACTTCCCTATATTCTTTATCATTAAAAGGAAAGAAAAGTATATATTCAAGTCATGTCACAAGAATAGATTCACCAAGTGAATGTCAAGGGAATGGAGTAGGCACCCTCCTATAATCCAAAAAGCAAAACAATAAAAGCTTAAGTTCTCTTCATCATGAATCCAGAGGGTCCACCAGTACATGGTAACATTTTACAAGCTACATGAGAAAAAATGAAAGCAGGAATCAAAATATTTGCAAAGACTGTGCATAATTAGGATGAGCTTTTGATAGATAAAGAGGCTCATAAAATGAACTTCTCAAAGCACATTTGATACAGCATCAAATAGTAGTGACAGGTCCATAAATCAAATGAGATCATGGACATCTGATTCAGAATGTAAAATGTCCTCTCTCCCTTGAAACTCAAGTATAACTAGACTCTTCTCAGAATATAAAGAACATTGTAAACATTCTCATTATTCCTTTGGAATTCCAGGGAGCCAGGAAACCCTCTCACAATGTAGGTTACACTCCTTTTCTCTGCATTTTATCCTTGGAGTGGCATTCAAGATAGAACCTTAGTCATTGTATACAGAGTTTAAATCCTAATGCCAAGGTTCACCCATGTCATAAACACTGTTTTGTAATTTATGGTTGGGGAATGAATCAGATCTTTTCACTTTCATTTCTTTTCTTTTTTTTCCTTTTAATCGTGAATGCCTTATATTACCTAACACTACCTGTCTTTTCTTCTCCTAAACAAGAGACTCAAGAACTGTTCATATAGATCTTAAAGTGACTTACAATATAATCTTAGCAAGCTATCTTTAGTATTCCATTTTGTTTGAAAATTGGGCCAAGTAGAATCAGGATTAACGAATGAATGTCATTGCCTAATAGTTGGAGCTGTCCAAAAGTGAGAGAGACTATCTGGGAAAATAGTGGGGTTCTTTTTCACTAAAAGTTTTCAGGTAAAGTCTCAGCAGTTGTCAGATATGTTACCGAGGAGAATCTGATTCACATGAGGGTCTTAGAGTTTGCTTCTTCTTCTGACATTCTGTGGTAGTCTTTTCAGTCATGAAAATTTTGGTACACAGCATAGAAAGGAATAGAATAGTCATAAACTGATTAAAGGGCCCTCTTTATCAGTGGTGAAATGAAGAGAGATAATAGGAGAAATGCTTGAGTCAGGAAGACATGAGTTAGAATCCTTCTTCAGACACTAAAAATTGTCTCATTGACTAAAAAAAAAAGTATAATTATAGCATTTATCTCACTGGGTTGTTGTGGGGATCAGAGGGTTATTGAAATAAATGTGAAAAATTGCTTTATAAATCTTAAAACTATATCCTTTCTTAGCTATTAATATTCAAAATATGCATGATTTCTACTAATTACTAGTTACTGCAGGCTGGAATGGATTCTTGAGTTTCTTCTTTGCATATTATAGACATATGAGAAGTGGGTGCTAATTGTCACTGAATAGTCATTCTCTTATTCAAATAAAAGGGGCATTTCAACTTAATCTGGGAAGTCTAATGGTAGGTCTGGATCTTAGAGAAGAGGTCACAGAGGTGGAACTTTTTAGACATTGATTATTTATTTGATAAGTCATGTTTGGGTGGTATTTATTAAGCAGTAGGGTAAGGCAGCATGATATAGTGGGGAAAATGCTGATTTGGAGTTACAGAATTTAGTTTTGAACCCTGCCTTGATACTTTTCCATCTGTGCAAACTTGGGCAAGTTAACATTGGATTAGAATTTATTAAGTACCCTCCAGTTCCCAAGGTTCTATATATGCAGTGCTAGGTGAGGCTATATATTGGAGAATTAGATAGAAGGAAACATGTTCAATCTTTCTCCTTAATCACTTTCCATCACATTAATAGAGAAATTGTTGACAAAGAAATCTCAAAGCATTTAATTGTGTACCATAGACAAACACTATCCTAGATGCAAGGAAGACAACATTAAACAGGCCATGTTCTGAAGATAAATACATTTGTTCCTTTGCAGAAAATAATATAAAATATGATCAAAGTAAATATATGCAATCTGTAATTGGTTTGGGGAGTTGATTGGTTGGTTGTAATGGGAGGTTCTTAACTAGGGCAGAATTCTTTATGGAGGTAAGATGAGAAGATTGGAAAGCGACACAACAGGAAAAAAGACAATTACTGGGAACGATCTGTATAAAAACACAGAAATGGGAAATGGAATATTGTACTTAAAGAACAGCAAGTAGATCAGTTGATCTAGAATGTTAAGTTGGAGAAGGGAAATATATAATATAATCCTGGAAGGATAAAGTAGAGCCAGAGTATGAAAGGCAGAACAAAGAGAGTCCCTTTTGGAAATAGGTGTAAGGGAGGCATTCCCTTTAAAAGAGTAGGATCATTTCTGTGTTTGTGTTGGATTTTAAGGTGCTCCTAAATATCAGAAACAACTACAACCCACATTGCCTAGATAAACAAGCAATCTAGACAACATTGTACAACATGGATGTGATTCAGTAAAAAAGGTTTTTTTAAAGACTTGAAAGGAAGAGGTTTTGACTTCACTTGCCCTAAGGAGAAAAACTCAGTAGTCACAGATTCCATGTGTGACCTTTCTGAGTGCCTCCATGATTGATAGCTTTGCAGTCAGAAGAAAACGTAGAAATCAATGATGTTTATATTTGATATCCCCATTCTCAGCCTCCTGTTTATGGTTCCTCTACTGTGGGCAATTCCCTGTGCTCCAGACTTTTCTATCTACTCTTATCTCCAACAAACAGCAGGCAGAGGCTTTATAAGTCCTGTGTAGAGCAAGCAATCTCTCTAGATGTGACCTCCATATGTGGGCCTGAATGTGGGGGTTCACAAAATTATCATTTATTATCAGTAAATGTTTGATTTGTAAGCCTATTTTATATGTCTATATAAAAGGGGAAATGCTTGAGTGTGAAAGTTTCTTTGACAAAAAGGAGTTTTTGTGGAAAAAAGTGGAAAAAGTTTAAGAAACCCTAACCTAGCCCAACTCTTTGATTAGATTAAGAAATTTTGTGTTCTAAATCATTATTGATCAGAGAAATACAAATTAAGACAACTCTTAGGTACCATTATACACCTTTCAGATTGACTAAGATGACAGGAATGTTGGAGATGAATGTTGGAAGGGTGTGGGAAAACTGGGACACTCATAGATAGTTGGTAGAGTTGTGAACTGATCCAATCATTCTGGAGAGCAATTTAAAACTACATCCAAAGGGCAATCAAATTGTGCACTCTTTGATTCAGTAGTGTCTTTACTGGGCTTATATCCCAAAGAGACCATAAGAAAGGGAAGAGGACTCACATGTGCAAAAATGTTTATGGGTGCTCTTTTGGTAGCAGCAATGAATCAGAAACTGGATAAATTCCCATCAATTGGAGAAAGGTTGAATAAGTTATGGTTATGAATGTTATGGAGTATTATTATTCTATAAAAACAATCAGCAGGATGATTTCAAAAAGGCTTGGAGATACTTATTACATGAACTGATGCTAAGTGAAGTGAGTAGAAACAAGAGAACATTGTATCCAGAAACAAGAAGACTGTGCAATGATCAATTCTGATTGATGTGGCTCTTTTTTATAGTGAGGTGATTCAGGCCGTTTCCAATGGTATTATGATAGAGAGAGTCATCTACATCCAGAGAGAAGACTGTGGAAACTAAGTGTGGATTCCAACACAGTATTTTCATTTTTGTTGTTGTTGTTTGTTTGCTTTTAGTTTTCTTTCTCATTTTTTCCTTTTTGATCTGATTTCTATTGTGCAGCATGATAATTGTGGAAATATGTATAAAACAACTGCACATATTTAACATATATTGGATTACTTGCTGTCATCTGGGGGAGGGAATGGGGAAAGAGAGAGAAAAAACATTTGGAACACAAAGTTTTGCAAGGATGAATATTGAAAACTATCTGAGTATGTGTTTTGAAAATAAAAAAACTTTATAAAAATAGATTAAGAAATTTTAGATTAAGTGATAAAGGAGCTAGATCACAGGGACAAAGTGCTGAGTCTGAAGTCAGGAAGACATCTTCCTGGGTTTAAATCTGGCCTCAGATACTAGCTTTATGATTCTGAGCAAATCAATTAACCCTGTAAACTTAGTTTCTTCATTTGTGAAATGAGCTGTATTTAGTATCTCTATTGAGAAAACTCCAAAACTCACAAAGAATTGGACATGATTAAAACAACTCAAAAACAAGAAAATTTAAATGACTTCATCTAAGATTATATAGCTGATTAATGCCAGAGCCAATACATCTGCTAAATCCAAGGTCAAAGCTCTTTCTGCTACCCCCCCATTTTTGGATGAACACAATCTGACTTAACCTCTAGAAGGACCTCTTTTCTGCAGCTTTGGAATGTATTTAGAGGTCATACAGTATGTATGAAGTCTAAAAAGCCTTGGAAAAGAAGGCATGTTTTGAGATACCATAAAGGCATCCTTCTCTTTGCATTTATACCCTTCCCCCATTATTTACTCAACTTTGTGAGCACTATCAAATTCATTGCTTCATACTAATACTAGAGAATACATTTTTTCTCTGCCTTGTGTAGTATTGCCAACTGTTTGCTACTCATAGAATTATTGGATATTGGAATTGAAAAAGATTGCAGAGATCATCTAATTTTATGTGATCCAAAAATATCTTCCAATGTTCACCTCAAACCAACATATCTAAAAGCAACAGTTTATCTTGCCCACTAATCCAACTTCTGGTTCTAACTTCACTCTTTCTGCTGGAAATAAACGGCAGAAAGAGTGAAGTTACAACCAGAAGTCTTCTTGTCCCTCTGGTTTATAGTCTTGGAGTCATTTTGACTTATAGAATAGTAGCTTTAGAACCAGATGAGTCCCCAGAGATTGTCATCTGTATCCCACTCATTTTGCAGAGGAGGTAACTGAAATCTAAAGAGGTGAAGGACTTTCCAGAGTCACATAATAAGAAGCAGAGCCAGGATTCAAATAAAATGTGATTTCAAATCTAGGGCTCTTTCTACAAAATGACACATTTTTCCTTTGTTACAACTTATAGACCAACCAGTTTTTCCCAATACTTTCTTTCTTTCTATTTTCACTGAAACCACTCTAATTCTTTTTTGTTTTTGAGTGAATTATGCAATAGTTGCTAGATTAATCTTCCAACATCGTTTCTTCCCAAGACGTAATAAAATCTTATTCTTTCATCCAACAAGGTCCTCTCTGTTTTATTTTCAGTCTACCTTATCAGGCTTATCTCAAGGCCCTCGATTTTCTGAACCCTTTGTTCAGATCAAATTATTTTATTCTTTCTCTCTTGACCTTTATCTGATGTTTTTCCCACCTCCATGCTTTTGTACATACATTTGAGTTGCCTTCCTTTTACCTGTCCAAGTCCTACTTAACCTTTAAGATTCACTAAAAGCATTTCTTATAATAAGCATTTTCAGCCTATTCAAGTCTGCAATGATCTTGCTTCTCTATTTGCCATACTCATTTGAAAATTAATATTCATTCTTCAAGGCTCACCTTCATTTCAGCTCTCCAGGAAAACTTCCCTGACTGTTCCAGCCTGCAATAATCTCTTCCTCCTTTCAATTCCTATAGCCTTTGTGTCCTGATAAATTGTTTATCCTATATTGTCTTATATTTTAGTCACATTTTAATATCTGTACCTTAACTTCTTAATTAGATTGCCAACTCATTGACAAAAAGGGAATGTGTTGTACATTTCTTTCATATCTCTTGTATGATGTCTAGCACAGTAATGGGCACATGGTTGACTCTCAAAAAGTAGTTATTGAAGTATATTGACAGCAGTGTGGACTACTTAATCAGGCTGTCTATGGTTTACTTGGATGCACTCTCTGATATAAGTTGAGTTCACTGGTTTGGCTAATCTCTCCATTAAGCCATTAACTTAATTAATTAGAGTTCAGAAAAAATGGGGGCAGAATCAAGGCCATTATGCTAGATAAAGGATTTCTGAGCAAAATCATTTTCTTATCAGAGCTTCTGACCCTCTTTTAAATTATGGACTTTTAGTTTTGGAATTCCATATAATGAGTGGAAGGAAGAAGGGCATGATTTTTTTCTGTCAGGCAATTAATATAATCTTCTCATGACATTTTACTTGAAAATTTGACTCAAATTGACATGGATAGAAAAAAGACCCACAAGACTGAAAGGACCAGCGACAGATAGCCATAACTAGTTAGAAGAATGGGTACCTATGATTTTACTGCATTGCAAACCTTGAGAGAATTGTAGACTAATTTACAGCTGCCATTATGATGAGGAGTACTAAAAATCTCAGTGAACTTGGTTGGCTAATGAGTCAGTAACCAGTTAAAATTTAGAAGTGTGTGCTAAGGAATAAATTCTCAGTGTATAAATGTGGTAAATGCCAAACTTGGGTTGCTTGCTAATGACAGACGGAAATGATTTGTTAGTCAGTCCATATGTGAAGACTTTGTAGGCTAACAGATCAGAAGTTGATATTGCCTGGTACTAGGACTCTGCAAGCAGCAAAATAGCACTTCAGTAAAGGATGACTCCTTTTTAATGTCTCAAGACAAATCAGTTCCACGACATCCCATGTATGGTCTCCAAGTAATGTATTTTGTGAGAATATGAGTACTATAGAGGAAAAAAAAGAAGAGTAGTTAAATACTAAGTACTTAAGCAATTCAACAAATAGTTATTAAAGAGAAATACTTCAGTACCTTTCCCAACCTTTCTTTGCAGACTTGGTGCTGTGAGTGCAGAACACCATATAGAATATCTGACTTTTCATCATGTTGGTCCAATTTGCTGAATTTTCCCCCTCTTGTTATAGAGGATGGCTCCTTGGGAAGGGCAAAAGAGAGGTAGATTTTAGGAAATGTAGATGAAACAAAAGATGAGACTAGGGATTAAGAACTGAACCTGTCGTTTTATTGGTAGAGAACTTCTGGATGATGAATTTCCCTTTACTAATACAAATCAGTGACTTCTAAATAACCTATAGTTTTATAAACTTGACTATAGCATTTAGAGGTGATATAACCTGCCCAGCAGCACCCTAGTACTATGTGTTAGAGGTAAAACTCTGAACTTCTGTCTTCCTGGCTGACAACTTATATTGGTAGTGATATACCAATGAAATCACAGATCCTATTCCAGTCCCTATGCTAAAAATACGTATGTATGTAGAAATGTAATTTTTTAATGTGGAAAAAGGACTTGAGCTTCAGATGACTTGAGCTGTGTGAATTCTCTCCTCTTCCCCACCTCAAGCCCCAAATTAGAATCTTAAGAATTAAAAGAGTGTGAAAGGATTAAATTAGAAGAAAACTTTAGGCAGGAGACCAAAGAACCAAGACCAAAGTCTTTGTTCTAAATTTCAAGAGATACTGAATCATGAAAATAATGATCAGAAGATGAATCAAGGATGAAGTGGTATTGAGAGTGAGCCATATGAAAATGATAATTGATCATATCTGGAATAGATGAAATCCAAAGAGGAGAGAAAAGTCCAAAAGAAGTCCTAATGAGGCATGAGGAAAGTAGATAAAAATGAACAAGTAATAATCATGTAGACTATTTGGAAGAAAATTCAGAAGGGAGCAAAAAAAGAGAAAAAAAAAGTTTTAAGTAGGAATATACAATGTGTCCAAGAATAATAGAGATAGACTTGAATGATAGATGCAGAACATTAGAACCTGAAAGGAATTTAGAAAGCACGGACCTAGAAATTAGAGACCTGGATTCTAGCACCACCTCTAACACAAACTTCCTACATTACATTGTGTATAAGTCATTTTTTCTCCCTTAGTTTCCTCATTTGAACTTAATACTTCTGTATCTTCCAATTATATACTTAATATAATAATATAATATAATATAATATGTAATAATAACAACTCTTGTACTACACTAAACATGGAAGGAGGTCTTAGAAGAGTGACCCAATGGGGAAAGTGAGATGCATAAATAAGGATAGACTAGCCTGGTGAAGATGAGATTATATGACATGTACTTTTGAAAAATAAAATGGGGATGGAGAAGAGAGGGCACAATTGGGAAGGATACTACAAAAATAGAGGAAAGGGATAGAAACAATCAATTAACCATGATAAAATTGACCCCTCAAAAGACTGTTTTGGTAAGACTGTTAGAACTAAAATGAAATCAAACCAGAAAAAAAGTTTGCAGGAAAGCTTCTTACAGTGTGGAAGGTCATTTTCCTTACCAATTAAGATCCCTGGCTTTGGTAATCGGGGGAGACAATGCCTTGACCCATTTGCCACCCAGACTTGCTATGTTGGTAAAGTCATTTCAGTTTTCTCTGTCTGTGTCCTCATCTTACCATTGGGACCACAATGCAGAACTGCTTCAAAAGATGGTTTTATGTATTAACTAATAAGCCATGACAGTGAAAGGCTTTGAAGAGACACAAGGCTACATGAATCCTAAGTATTATTATTCGCCTCTCTCTTTATATCTACATTCTAAATGCTAAGTGTGATGTAGATATTCTGGTAGGTTGGGCTGCTTAATAGTTTTGAAATTACACCTACTTCCTTCAATATAGCTGGTGACTTTCTTTTCTCTCTTCTGTCTTTGAGAAAGAAGCTCAGTGTTCAGTATCTAGAAATGTGTTTTATTTTCCATCACAGCAAGCCAGTACCAAATACTTATGTGCTTCAGCTGAGACCACTGGCCAGGCCTCCTGCTCACCTCCCAATTCCCTAATCTAATCTAACTCTGTGGGGTTTGTGGGGGTTCATTTAAGCAGCAGAAGCCGTGCTGTAATTGTTACATGTGCCAGCAGCGATTTGTACCATCTGGGTATGGAAAAAAAGAGCCTAGTACTACCATGGAGAAAGATCTTTATTCTATTACCAAGGCAATATAATTCAAGAGCGGCTGCAGAGCAATTGGAAACTGAGGAATGGCCAGCTATGTAGTTATACTAAAATGTCAAAGTATAATGAAACAGGGGAACTGTACTGCTTTATGATATGAGCCAAGTTATAAGCAGGTGGCAGCCGTAAATATGTATATAAATAACAATATGGATGAAATGTCATGCTTTCCAGCTGGCTTTGTTAAAGCATTTTAGTAATATTATATCTAGGGTAACAATGTAGCTTGACAATTTTAATGAAATATATGTCATTTTAAAACAAATGGACCTACATTAGTGTTTAGGTGATCTGCATTTCCCAGTGACCTCGAGACAACATGTAATATCTACTTTTCATCCTAGCTTCACTGGCGGGACCAACTATAAACATTTAAATGAGGTGAAGTTAATTCATTGGCTTTAGATATAGCTCAAGGCAGACCTATTTCTGACACCCAGTGCTAAGTAATAGGCAAATAATTTCATCTCTTTAAGAGTCAGTTTCTTCATCTGTAAAATGGGAAGAATCAGATAATGTGCTATAATACTCCATAACCTTAAAAAAAAAAACCACTTTAAATAGCATTTGTTATTGCTGATCACAAGGAAATAATAAATAATTATAATAAAGGACTTTCCTTTATAAGTTATAATGCATAAATGTTATGATTTTTAGTCTTTATTAACAGAGGTTAAAACATACACACAGATGGACAGAAAGACAGACCTACAGACACATACATCTCTAGTGATATCCATAGCCTGGTTTTATCTGTGGGGATGAGATGGTAGCAGTTCTATGTACAATCACAGAACCATAGGTTTAGAGATCAGAGGGTCATTTAAAGGCATTGTTAATGTCATTTATTGCTATGAGGATGAGGATACTGAGACAGGGAAGTTGAATGAGTTTCCCAGTATTTTGCAGGTAGATAGTAATAAAGTCAGTTTTAATCAGATTCTTTTAATTTAAAAATCACATAATTTTCTAGTGTAGCATTCTGCCTCATTGCACTCTTTTAAAACTGAGGTATGGTGTCATATTCTCTCCTCTCCGTCTTCTAGTATCCATGGGGTACAGTAAAGGAAATGTGGGAAGGTAGGTATAAGCAGTCTTGGTTTATGTCACTTTAAGGACAGATCCCCATTCTGCTCTGAAAAGTCCACAGATTGGAAAGGACATTTAGAGAAATTTTTAGCATCATATACTAAAGGGCAGGTTAGACACTTAAAGAGAAGTTGGGGGATAACCACAAGAATCCAGACTGAGGCAACTCCTGTGGAGTGGTGGCTGAATTTGAGCTGAGAAGAAATAGTTTTCTACCTCTAAACCCAGCTGCTCTTTTCAGATAGGCTCCATTATTCTCTGTACATGGTATAATGATCAAATGATTCCCATTTTATAAGTATATGGGCCATGTTGGAAATATACTAGAACTGTAACTTCTTAATTGAATACAGATGATTAGACAATTTTCTGAATCACATTTTATCATTTCTTAATAGCACAAGCATCCATGATTTCTTCAACGTAGTTATTCCCTCCTTGGTCATAGATTTCTGTTACTCTTTACCTTAGGACATCATCTCTGTCCCATTTCTGGAAAATAATAATAATAATAATTTCCCAGTGGCTAATGCTCCTTCAAGTCCTTTTCAACTCAGACTTTCTTTGATATACTGATAGATGATTTTAAACTTAACTGAACTAGTTATCAAATGACAGGCATATAGTTGTGCTCCAGGACCAAAAAATCCTTTCTTTGATATAACCAAAATTTTTACATACTCACACTTCATGTTTGAAGACTTTTAGTTAAAGAGAATCCACTACCTTTTGAACTGAACAGTTTGTCAACCTTTGTACCAAACAATTTGTCAACCTCAATCCATTCTACTTTTGAATAATTCTGATTCCCCCCCCCCCCTTATATCAAATCTTAATCTGCAGCTTTGTCACTTCTAGCTATTATTCTTAGGTAGGCTCTCAATAGTGCATGAAAGAAAAACACTTGTATTCTCAGCTATGTCTATTCAAGGGGGAACACTGCATGAGACCTGAGAAATCTCCTTAATACGTGCTTTTGACCTCCATCATAATTAAGATTTGAATGCTTTGAAACATTCAGATGATTTAGTTAACACATTTTTCTTTTCATTCAGATCTTTGACAAGAGAGGGAGAAAATCACCTTAGGAATGGGTTAGCTCATATTTCAGATGGAAACATAACTTTCTCCAAAGCCTTGAAGTGTTAGAAATAACTGTGAAGTCTGTTCAGTTTGTATTATTGAAGATGCCCGTGATTTAATTATTAAACCATGGAGACTTGGTGAAAATCAGAGAATTTCAGAACCTCAGGGTTGGAAGGAACTTAGGAGGTCACTACTTGAACAGTAGTAACTCATTACTCAGTGAGGCGGGCCACTCACCTTTGTATTGTTAAGAAATTTTCCAACAAACTAAAATCTGCCTCTCACAGTGTCTAGCTCTTCCCTATCAGTTCAAGATGATGTTTTTGGTAAAAGTCTCAATTGGCATATTATAAATAGATTTTATAAAGCTAACAAAAATCACATAGGGATTCAAATGCCATAAAGGTAGCTAGGTTGTACAATGAATAGTGTGCTATACCCCAGAAGTCTAGAGACCTGATTTCAAATCCAGCCTTAAACACTTACTAATTAGGTTGCTCTGGACAAGTCCCGAGTGTTCTCATCTAAAATAGAGATTATAATAGCAACTAAGGTAGTGATTTAACCCTGTTTGCTTCAGTTTCCTCATCTGTAAACTGATTTGGAGAAGGAAATGGCAAACCATTCCTGTGTCTTTGCCAAGAAAACTCCAAATGGGGTCACAACTGAAAATGATGACAACAAAATAATAGTACCTACATCCCATGGTAATTGTGATGATCAAGTGAGGTAATATCTGTAAAACATATATGAATACGTATATAGATGAATGCTAATTATTGTTATATCATTTAGAGTTAAAATTGAAAATAAAACTGCCTAATCAAAAAAGGCAATTCTTTTTCATGTTATATCTATACAGTGACTAATTTCTTCTAAAATCTGAATAATCTTTTCTGAGGTTTTCTGAATAATTTGTTCTCTGCCTCTTTCCAGATGAAGATCTTTCTACCCTCATTTCCCACCATTCAAGTTGAGTCAAGCGATTTGCTAGAAATAAATGAAATTTATAGTAACAGAACCTGAAATCAAATGCTACCCAAATTTCCTCAGTTTCTTAATCTAAAATGAAGGAGTTAGACTAAAAGACTCCTCTTTCTCCTCTCCCTTTGCTCTTTTAATCTGGGATCCTAAGATCATATGGTTTAAACATAAAGACTCATCATATTCAGATTTTCTTATCTCTTCAACACTACCATGTTTTCCACTAATCTATATTGTTTGGAAAATATTGGCAAAGGAGAGTGAAGAAACCTCAAATGGATGTTGCCATATTGACTTCCCAGTGTCCTCAAATGATATGTCTTATTGCTTAGAAAATAGTACTCTGAATTCTTTTCTCTCTCCCTTCTTAGTCACTTAGCTTTGTGTCACAAATCTTTGTTGTCTGCCTCCTTTTATCATCCTTACCATAGAGTGCATGCTGTGCTGAACTACCTTAGTTGTAGATCAAAGCATAGCCATTGGTCCAAGGTGAGGCTGAAATGAGCTGCGTGTGAAGCTTTACTTTGAATTTACTCTTGCTCAGACATCCTCCTTTCTGAACTCCTAACAAAAGCTATTATTATGCTTGTGCTATTGATATTCTTTATATAAGATGACCCAAGCATATTTTCCCCCAAATTTTTGTCTCCAGAGGGGGAAAATTGAATTATTCACCCCCCTACACTACTCCTAGTCATTAAAAATTGGTTCTCTTTTCATTCATATTTTCTTTGCTCCTTATTTGCAAACACAGCTCATATCATGTTGGGGAAAAAAAGTTCAGATACCTCTGCCAATTTGAGGATTCATAGGGATAGGACAAAGGCCAGATGGCCCTTACTTGCTGCCCCTCAGAAGGTACTCCACTGAACCATAAGCAAACAATATCTGATTCTACCTCCAAGCAGAGGCTAAATTCTCATTCTGAAGTGAATCACCTTTTAATGTATACTTGCTCAAGTACATCTGTTATGTTGATATATCACTAGTTTTATGGGTCTGGATTAATTCCAAAGTAAATACTAAGCACTCTGCTGAAAAGCTGTAAACACAGATACAAGTCATTCATCTAGAAATCCCCAAGCATCATTTGCCAAGGACCCAAGTGCCTCAAGTACTTTATCCTGTTTGATGTAACAAGATCTTCTTGTAATCTTCTCCATGCTGTAATTTTGAAATTGATTTTAAAATTTGAAAGGAGAAGAAAAACAAAACACCTTGAAATGTATGAACAGTTCAGATCAGTTACCATTGCAGGCAGGAAAAGCAAATGCTTTTGAGTGGTAATTCATCTCCACAAATGACCAAGTGGTTACCCAGCAGTGCTAAAATCTGGGGTTTAGAATAACAGCTAACTCCACGATGTAACTTCATTTACTTTATCTTATAAACTAGAATTCAGATCTTTCTTCAGTTCAGCTGAGTTCTTGACTTATAGGTGACTAGATATCAATGAACATGTTACCTGGCATTCCATTTTGATATTGTTTTTTGTGTTTGAATGAAGAGAAATCACTGCCCTTCTCTCTGCTCCTTTTCCTTATTGAGGTCCCTTCTCAATTAATTCTCCCAGTTCTTATTTTGGTAAGTTGCTTTGGTCCTACTTGAAAGCCAACTCTTTTTAAAGGTACCCAGTAATATGATAGAATCATAAAAATCCCAGATTTCACATGTTTTGAAAAGTTATCATATCTTCCCCTTGTGTTATTATAGATATAGATATAACTCTAAACCAATCTTCATATTAGAACACTTGCCTAATTCTTTAAAGTCTCTAGAGAAGAGGATTCTACAAAGTTTTTGATTTTAGAGAAACAAAGGTAGGTTTTTTTTTCAATCACTAGATGTTTAAAGGTAGATTTCAAAAATGAAATCTTACTTTTTTTTGGGGGGATATCTTGTTTAAAAGAAAGAATAGTCTTCTGTCCTGTTATTAATTATTATTACTATTACGATAGTAATGAATAGTAAGAATTCAGCATACTGTGAGCTTTCTTTAGAAAGTTTATGATCGGGGGCAGCTAGGTTGCACATTGGATAGAGCACCAGCCCTGAAGTCAGGAGGACCTGAGTTCAATCTGACCTCAGAAAACTTAACATTTCCTAGATGTGAGACCTTGGGAAAGTCACTTAGCCCCAATTGCCTCAGCAAAAAAAAAAAAAAAAAAAAAGCTAACGATCAAATCATAAAACTTAATTCCCCAGAGTTCTCTAAACAATAGTTTAGGGATAAGCCCTATGAGAGGCAAATTATTAAGGGAAAAAATCAGAATCAAGGTAATTGTCCCTAATTGAGTAATTAAAAAGGTCTAGCTCATGCAGGCAAAATCTTGCTTTGAAGATGATGGTTGAATGAGAAATTTCCAAAAATTGTGAAGGGAATGTTGAAAACTGAGTTGTGTTTTATTACTTTCATTACATTCAGTCATAATGACTGCTGTTATATATCACAAAGGCAAGGATACCAATTAGTCAATCAGTCAATCATTCAACATTTATTAAGCACCTACTATATGTTGTACTAAGTGCTGATGATACAAAAAGAGGCAATCAACAATATCGGCCCTGTAGGACCTTACAGTCTGCAGAGGAAATCAATTTGCAAACAAATGTATACAAAACAAGATATACAAAGGATAAATGGAAACAATTAACAGAAGGAAAGCATTGGAATGACTAAGGATTGGCTAATTTGTCAATTTTGTTCAGAAATTTAATGCTAGAATAGTTATGGGACCTCTGTACTTTTATTTATCCCTATCTATTCTCCATTTAAGTACAGGCAGGAGATCAATAACATTTTGGACCACAGTCCAAAGCTATTAATTTTTAAATTAGTTTCAAGCCTAGACTCTTTTGTAATATATTTATTTGGATCCTTTAGGGAAGGTTTATGTTTTTCCTCCATAACTAGCATAATTCTGTGCCTCAGTTGCCAAAGTGATCTTCCTAAAATGTGCATTTAATGATGTTTCATTAACATATACTCCTTTCCCCAATTCAGTAAACTACAGCAACTCCCTCTTACTTCTAGGGTCAAAATATGTATAAAAACTGTGTGGCTTGTAAAGTTGTCTTTCTCTTTCCAATCTTAATACTTTATTCCTTTTCATATACTCTTAATCCAGTGACTTTAATGTAGTTGCTCTTCTTCACTTATGACATTGTCTCTCGGCTTCATCATTTGTACTGGTTGGTCTCCATGACAGGACTACTTTTTATCCATACTAAAACTTTGAGTTTCTTTGGCTTTCATCAAGGCTCAGATCAGAACCCACTTGTGGGAAAGGTCTTTCCAGGTGTCCCTCCTACCCAATGAATGCATTCACTCTTAAAATTACATTTCATTTATATTATGTCTCTTGTATTTTCATAGTTATTTGTGTGTGGTTCCCTCCATCAGAATGTGAGATCCCTGAGACCATTACCCTCCTTTGTTGTCTTTATATCCTCAGTTCTTAGTTTAGTCCCTGGCATTATAATAAATGCTTAATAATTATTTGTTTCCTGACTGCTTTTTTTTTTTTTTTTTTAGCATGCTCAGTAATTACATGATCCACTAGAAAGAGAAAAAAAATGGATTTAAGGCTTGATTTCCAATTTCTCCTCTTTCAGTGATCTACTAGAGAGATCTCTCAAAGCACTTTTTAGAAAACAGAACATTTATTAATGAATAAATAAAGCGCTAGGGATAAAAATGGAAAAATAAGACAATCCCTACGTAGCTTGTATTCTAATGGATGAGATAATACAGCTGGAAGGTTAAAGCTCAAATTTTTAAACTAGATTTTAAACTAGTTTTAAACTTAAAACTAGATAGAGTGATAAAGGGTAAGGTAATTAATTTTCTTTAAAGTCATTTCCATTGACAAAATCATAGCAATTTCTGACATTACATAATTTGGTAGCAAAAAAATTTCTTTTCTAAGTTTACAGTTGCCATGGTTGTAGGCGTGTTATGTTGAGCCTTCATTTCTATTGGGGGGGGGGGGGTTTGCCTCCCTGACTATGGGCAAAGGATGGAAAACATAGCTATTTCCTAGTCTTTGGGGGTTCTGGTTATGGAGCTATCTCCATCAAAATCTAAAGAAACACAGTGATTAAGATGATGAGGTTGATGATGACTTGCTGAGATCATGTTTCCCTTGTCTCTCCCTCCTCATATCTTGGTGCTTCAGATGATCTGGTTTACTTGCACTATGAATGGCAATTAGTTGGTATTTTATATACAATACTGAAGACATTATGAACCAGAATATGCCAGAAAATAACTGAGAAATGTTAAAAGGAAGCTAGATAGGTACTTAGATTTGTTTTGTAGTATTTTTTTCTTAAACCTAGTCTCAACCTCCTTCTCTCTCCTCATTCCCTGTCCTGTCAACCTTGTTGAATCATATGTCAACTCAGAAGTACTCAATAATAAGTGGTGCTGAACACTCCAGTTGAAAGAAAGGATTTATGTTAAATAAATGTTCTCTTTATGTAATGCCAGAGAAACTGAGGCAAGATAGAGATTAGAGAGTTTTAATATTTTATTTATTGTAGAGCTTAATTGATTGACTGGACAGGACTCTTGTCTCAAAGTATCCAGTGGTGAATGTGAGACTCCCAGGTTTTTTTTTTTTATAATAGGACTCTAGTAAGAAGAGAAACAAAGGTAGGAGGCAAAGAGCAGGAATTTTCAGGGATAGATCATAAATTTGGTTCTAGCAGAATGGGAGTGAATACTATAAATTCTTACTAACTAGGAGGCCAGAGTCAGGATGTTTGAACAAACAGAATCTTTTGGAATGTTTAGAGGGGGTACTACAGCCCTAATGGACAGGACAAAAGGTGGGGGTTGCATACTAACTCAGGGCAATGGAGATATAATTCAGGGAAACTAATGCAGGGAAACTGAGGTAGAACAGTTCACTTATATGAGATTTTGAGTTCCAGTTTTTTTTTCTCCCTCCCTTCTTCCTTCTCTTCCCCACTCCCCAAGATAGCAAGCAATCTGTTATAGGTTATACATGTGCAAGCCACAATGTAACACTTAACATCTTATAAATTACTTGACATTCATTGTGTCTTTGGATTTTTACAACTACCCCTATACAACAGGTAGGATTGTTTTTATAGTTAACAGCCTCAGAGAGGCTAAATGACTAGTCTTGACTAACATAGCTTTGGAATGATAAGAGATGGGACGTGAACTCAGGATTTCTGATTTCATATCTGATGTTTTGTTTTTGGTTTTTTTGAGGCAATCAGAATGAAGTGACTTGCCCAGGGTCACACAGCTAATAAGTATCTGAGGCCACATTTGAATTCCAGTTCTTCTGACTCCAGAGTCTATCCATTGCACTGCTAGCTGTCTCACATTTGGTACATTTTCTACTTTTTCTAAAGTAGAAGGTCTGTTTTGTTGAAAATTAGGATTCCAAGCATCTTCTTGCTTTCCTGAATAATGATTCTTTACAAGGATACAGACCTTCATTTGCACCCAGTCAGTTAGAGTTGAAGAGAACTTTAGGTATCATCCAATCCAAGACTTTCATTTAATTTAGCTGAAAAATCGATTCAAAGAGAGGTTAAATCATTTGCCAGTGTTAGTGGCAAAGTTGGATCTTGGACCCAGGTCTTTAAACTCCCAGTGTAGAATTCTAAAACACCACTGATACTAACCTCAGTGATTTGTAGAAAACCTGTCATCAGGGTTGCCAGAGGTCAAACAGGAGCTTCCTATCTCTTCATTACCTTCCCCTTCATATAATGATCTCACATTAGGGGAATCTGTGTGAAAAGTGAGCTCAGAACAGAGGAGCTTTGCCATTTCTGTAACAGCTCTCAGCATAGGACAGCCACACAGCATCTTACTCCAGAGGAGTTTACCAGGTCTTTGTGGGATTTCTCATTAGCCAGCTCAGCCTCCTGTGAGGTAGAGAGATGTCAAGGAGGATTAACAGGAGAAACATGATTATTTTTACCACTTACATGCTTGAGGCCCAGCCAGTGCACCAGAAGCAAACAGAAGAAATGAAATCTACATTTTGTTCCTTTTCCCACATACCCCCTTTCCCCAATAATGAGCAGAAAACCCCAAAGCTCCAAAGGAAGATATCTTTTTTGGGGGGGAAAAGGGAGGTTAGTTTGAAGTACACAAAGGAGACTACAGAATCTTGTACATGTTCCAACAACTTTCTTGTTGACAAATTCTTGTTTGCATGGCATTTCATCACTTGAAAGCTCTTATACTAATACTAATAGGAGACTGCTCTCACTAGTGTATATGGTGGTCATATATACTTTGTCAGTGTAGACAACATCAGGGGGAGGGAGTGATGTAAGACAACCTGTAGATGATAATGATGCTGATGCATTTTTTCATCTAGAGTACTTTAAGATTTGCAAAGCACTTTATAAGTACTGTTTCACTTTATCCCCTTTTTATTATTATCATCTTCATTTTACAAATACTAAAAAGGGATTGGGTTTAGATTTAAATTCAGGGCTTTATTATTCCAAGTCTTTTCAGTGTATCACTTAGCTGCCTGTCTTTGGGGCAGAATCTCAATTTCCAATACGGTTTAAATTGTTGGCTTACTCTGTCTGGAAAGTTTTCTTACTTCTTATCTTTCAAAAAAAGTTAATTTGCCTCTAGTCTAATTACCTTGGGGCTGGATCACTTCTTTGCCCTATGACAGTGGGTCATGAAGGAAATCAATTCCTACTGATGTGTTACTCCATCCAGATAATATAACATAATACCTTAACTCAGTTGAAATGCATGTGGCTTTTTGAGGTTACCAGAAATGCTAGGAATTTCATGTAGTATATCCCCAAGACATTTGGTGGTAGGCTTTCTTTTTGGTAATTTTCTACTACATAGGCATAGAGCTTCCTGCTCTGCTTATGGTACATCTATTATTTCAATTTTTTTTTTTTACTTCATTTGGGTTTTCTTTGACCAAGATATTGGAGTGGTTTGCCATTTCCTTTTCCAGATCATTTTATAGATGAGGAAACAGAGGCAAATGGGGTTAAGTGACTTAAGTCAACAGCTAGTAAATATCTGCCGATGAATTTGAATTCAGGAAGATGAGTTCTTCTGACTCTAGGCCCAGCTTGTCACCTCACTGTACAAAGAACTAAGGGGAAAAAAATTATTTAAATAGTCTTATCTAGACTAAATTGTTAGAAGCTATATCCTTCTTTCCCCCCAACATCTTCTCTCCTCTTGTCTTATCTCATTAATTCTCTAGCTTTCCTTCTTTTTTAAAAACAAAATAATATACCCAATCTTGTGAACTGTCTAACATGATATATGTTATAGAGAATGGGCACTCAATAAATATTTGTTGAATGAATGAATGAGGTTGTACTTTCAGTATTTCACCCATTATGTATTTCCAGAAAAAGAGGATATTTTCTACAAGATTTCTTTCCCTTCCTGTACTCCCTGGCATTACACACAAAAAATGGGAGCATAAACTTCTATTTAAAAACTGTTTCTCAGTACTTTTTGTTATTTCATATCATTTAAAAATCAGGGAGTAGGTATTCAGAAGCAGTCACATAAGCAGTACTTATAACTAAACAAAGATACTTGGCTGGGAAAAGACATTGATTTTTCTAATGAAGTATCACCTAAGCCTTTGCCTCACCATTGAGTGTTCCTGAAAGGACAGCATTGCTCAAGATCAAATGCGATAAGGACTCCTCAAAGGACTGACTGCAGCCATTTCTGAGAAACAGATCAAAGGCTCTTCATCGCCTTAATAGCTGAACAGTGTTCCTCATACCCTTTGCAAAAGGTTCCATTCCTTCCTCATGCCGCCTGCTGGTAACTCCTGCGTGTCCCTTCTTATTTGTTTTTTGTTTTGAGGGGGAAAAAAATGGAATCTGATAAAATGAAGGGATTAGATAAATAATAACATCTATCAATTCATGTAATCTTATAAGGTTTACAAAACATTTTACAAATGTTACTTTATTCAATCCTTATAATATTGCTCTAAAGTAAAGACTGTTATTATCCCCATTTTAAAGATGAAAAAGCTGAAGCTAAGAAAGCTTGAATGACTTCCCTATTGCCACATAGTTAGTTTAAGCAGAATTTGAACTTATGTCTTCCTACTACATCTCAGTCAATCAGCAAATGGTTTTTAAGCATCTTTCATGTGCCGGATGATGAAGTATGTCCTGTGGAATTTAAAAAAAGATGATAAAAACCAGTCCTTGCTCTGACAATGTTTATTGCTACTATGCTACCTTGCTGCCCATTAGATATCTTGTAAATCTTCCCAGTTCTGACTTTGTGATTTTGAATTTCAGAATGAACTCAAACATTGAGTTCCTTCCCCCCCCCCCCTCTCTCTCTCTTTTTAAAATAACTTTTTATTGACAGAACCCATGCCAGGGTAATTTTTTACAGCATTATCCCTTGCACTCACTTCTGTTCCGATTTTTCCCCTTCCTCCCTCCACCCCTTCCCCCAGATGGCAAGCAGTCCTATACATGTTAAATAGATTACAGTATATACTAGATACAATATATGTGTGCAGAACCAAAGAGTTTTCTTGTTGCACAGGGAGAATTGGATTCAGAAGGTATAAATAACCCGGGAAGAAAAACAAAAATGCAAGCAGTTTATATTCATTTCCCAGTGTTCTTTCTTTGGGTGCAGCTGCTTCTGTCCATCATTGATCAGTTGAAACTGAATTAGCTCTCTTTATCGAAGAGATCCACTTCCATCAGAATACATCCTCAAACAGTATCGTTGTTGAGGTATATAATGATCTCCTGGTTCTGCTCATTTCACTTAGCATCAGTTCAAAACATTGAGTTCCTGTTTAAAAATCTTTAAAAGCCACTCTCTATCCCAACCTCTCTCATGTAAACCATCATGTTATTCAAAGATAATTTAGTTATTTTCATCACTGTTTATTTAGATAAAGAAAAAAAAAAAGTTTTTTGAACTTCCCCCAGATCTAAGAATTCCTCAGGCTGTCAGACCAGCCCATTGGTATATGCTCATCCAAGCCACATTTTATCTGGTCGTAACTACCACACTCTTTTTCATGGGAACTTTCACTCTCTTAATGAAAGCAAATTTCGCTCTTTACCAAGAAATCTTTTTATTTAAAAATAAAACAGCTTAGTAACTTAATCAAAGGTGATTAACTTTGACCTGCAGAGGAGGACAACAGTAGAATAAGTCTATCTAGGGTTGCCCCCCATCCCCAGTCTGCATGCAAGATTCCAGATATCTTCATTTCCATATGATAGAAAGAGCAGCTGATGTATTTCCTTCCATCACCTTCATGTCACCTTTAGTGGGAAAGTCAGGATGAAGGGGACAGATAGATGCATAATCATGGATAAGTAGTATCTTTTATCTTAAAATGAGATTGAGGAATGGAAGGCACTTCCCTAAACAACCAGAGCTGTTCAGGATTTAAAATGGTGGGTTCTAGATGATCTCTTTTCAAGCATATTATAATGTAGATTCCTTTTATGCATGGGGGAGGGGGTTGAAGTTCTTTCCAGCTTTCATATTCTTTGATACATACACACACACACACACACACATATACACATACTATCTGTATTTGAGATTCACACTTACATTTATTATCTCTTGTCACTGTGAAGTTGTTTGTTTTGTTTTAAATTTTCACAGGACTTAAGAAGTATGAGTGCCTAGTAAATAGGGAACACTTAATTTGTATTGCAAATTGAATTTCAAAGACAAAGGTTATAGACACAAGAGGATCAAGTGCAGGTAGCACATTGGATAGAGCTCCGCACTTGGAGTTAAAAACAAACTTGGAGGGGCAGCTAGGTGGCATAATGGATAGAGTACCAGCCCTGAAATCTGAAGGACCTGAGTTCAAATGAACTCAGGTACTTAATACCTCCTAGCCGTGTGACTCTGGGCAAGTCACTTGACCCCAATTGCCTCAGCAAAAAAACAAAACAAACAAACAAACAAACAAAAAAAACCCTTGGAGTTCAAATCAGATTAGATATTTACTAATTGTGTGACCCTGGGTAAGTTATTTAACCCTGTTTGTCTAAGATTCCTTATCTGAAAAATTGAGATTGTAGCATCTACCTCACAGGATTTCTTGGGAAGATCAAATGAGTTAATACTTGTAAAGAAATTTGCAAACCTTAAATGATAATGATGATGATGATAGTACCATTCACTTTTTAATATAATCTTTGTTCTTTTTTTTAAATAGTATTTTATTTTTCCAAATACATGCAAAGATATTTTTCAACATTTACCTTTGCAAAATCTTCCCTAAGAAGCAAAGCTTTGTTTCTTTTGTCCTCTATCACCTAATACAGATGTTTAGTCCCTGTTCTTAACTCAATCCGTTCCATGTTTCTAACAATAATAGTGTTCACACCATTGTTTAATCAGGTGATTCATGACAGTAGTATCAAGATAGTACTAGGAGTACTACACTATGTAGTGTGTTGTATGCATGTATGTGTGTGTGTGTGTGTGTGTGTGTGTGTGTGTGTGTTTGTCTTGCCCAGACCAGGAATTTACATTTATCTACATGATGTGATTTGAGAGACATTAAGATTGACTTTTGAACAAAAATATTTTCTATCTAGATACCTCAGTGCCTAGGAGGCAGCTAGATGTCTCAGTGTATAGAGGGGCTGGTCTTAAAGTCAGAAAGATCCTAATTTAAATCTGACATCAGATACTTCCTAAGCATATAATTTTGGGCTTTTCACTTCATCTCTATTTACCTTCATTCAATGGAGAAAGAAATGGCAAATCACTACAATATCTTTGCCAAGAAAACTCTATAGACAGTTGATCCATGGGACTCTGAATGGACAAATATGACGGAACTACTGAACAACAACCACCTCAGGGCCGAAAATTCTACCAAGAAAAAATTTTACTGATAAAGGGTAATATCCTTGTCTGTCTTTTTTTTCAGACTTACACTTGTGTTCCCACTCATTCTAATACCTAACATATAGTTTAGAATTTAATAAATTCACTTTCTTAATGAACACTTTTAATCTTTCAGTTAAACATTTCTCTAATTTAAAATGCTGGATATCATTTGGAACAACAACATATGTTCATAATATGAACATATGTTAATATGAATTTGCTTAAGCTCTTTTTGTAGTGGCAAAGAATTGGAAACTGAGGGCATAGCCATCAACTGGGAAATGGTTGAACCAGTTGTCATATTGGATTGCAATAGAATACTATTGTGCAAAAAAAAAAAAAAAATAGCAAGCAGGATGATTTAAAAAACACTTGAAAAGACTTACATGAACTGATACAAAGTAACATGAGCAGAACTAGGAGAACATTGTGCACAATAACAACAATATTGTAAAATAATCACCTGTGAATGACTGTTATTCTCAGCAGTACAATAATTCAAAACAAATTTGAAGGACTTATTATGAAAAATTCTATTCACCTTCAGAGAAAGAATTGATGGTATCTGAATGTGGATTAAACTTTATTTTTCTTGAAGTTTTTTGTGTTTTGCAACATGGCTGATGTGGAAGTATATTTTTCATGACTGCACATACATAATTTAAATAAAATTGTCTTCTCAAGGAAAGGGGAGGTGAAAGACAGAAGGGTGAAATTTAGAAATCAAAATTCTAAAAAAAATGTCAATTTTTAAAATATTTTTTCAGAAAAATATGAATTGGTTTATCACCAGTGTTTTCATATCTAAAAATGATAAGGATTCTCTCAGATTACTTTCCCTCCTTACGGAATATAAAGAACTTAAAATAACAATATAGGATCATAGAAATATAAATTTAGAGCTGGAAAAAGAACTTAAAATTCATAATAGTCCAAATTAATCATATTATGGATTAGGAAAGTGAGGCTCAAAAAAAGTCAAGACTTGTTCAATGCCACACAAGTAGTAAATTACAGAGTTAGGAACTGAAGTCACATATTCTTGACTCCAGATCCAGAAGTTAATTTTCCACTGCACTTTAAGTGCATTTGATCCATATATTCCTGAACCTTTGAATCTCTTTTTTTATTCAACTTGGTATCAGTTCAGGAGAGAGTGAAAATAAATAATCTGGGCTTGTTAACTCCCTAGCTTCGAAGAAGTAAGTGGGTTGATTATAGAACTGAGGTGAACTGGCAAAAAATGACAAATGATAGCAGAAAATTTCAAGATTAAGAAAATGCAGCAGAAATGCTTATGTGTCTTATTCTCTGGAAAGATATTCTAAAAGGAAGAGAAAAAGAGAGTGAAAGAATCTTCTATGCTATATGAAACCAATATGTCTTCTTCCATTATAAGACTCCTTAAGCAGATATATTTGGGCATCTTCTCAAAAATAAGATCTATTTAAAATTTTTAATTAAATAATAAATTCTACTCCAAAGAGTGTTAAGATTAGATTACTGACAAGTCTGTGGAGTTCTTGGAGAGATAAACACCAAGCCTTGGCTTTCACCCCTCTAGTTACCTTTTGAGTCATTTGAAAGATATTTTTGTGACAACTTGCAAATAGTTCTTTCCCTCCCACCTATCAAATTATTAACATTGAGATGACACACATACTTTTAAGGCTACCAAGGTTTTCACCTTTGTGAGTGATATAAATCCTGACATTAAATATCATTTAAGAATCTGAAATGCCAGTTTGTCAATGGGGGTTCTGGGAGAAAAACCGATATTCATGTCTTTTTAAAATGCTTCAGAAAAGGACTGGTAGAAGTTAAATTATGAACTCCTGAACTAGGCTTTGAGAGAACCTACCACTTTTTTAATCATTTTCATCATGAATCTTGCTGACCACTTTCCTCTTGTATCAAAGGAATTCCTTGGACATTGAGTATGACTATTTAATATGGGTGAGTCATTTAAATCTTATAATATTTAATAAAAACAGTGATTTGGAGCACAACTCAAGAATGGAGAGGTTTGCCCCTTCACCATGATTTCTAAAGATCATAATGAAATAGAAAGAACATTGGATTTGGTGGACTGATTTTAAATTCTGGCTAGAGCACTTACTATCTATTTGGTCACTGGACTCCTCTCTAAGTCACAGTTTCTTCCCTTGTGAAATGCATAGATCAACCTATGTATTAACTACTTAATAGAATGGTTATATGAGGAAAGTGCTTTGTAAACTGTAAGATTTTACATATAAATATGGGTTATTATTTTGATCAGTCCATAGTTGTTGTTTGTTATCTTTCAGCCCAGAGACAAAAGGGGCAAATCCAAGTATGTGGAATTTAGAAAGTATTTGAAATTCTGCCCAGATTTTAGTGACATTATTCAAAATAAAATATAATAAAAGTTTCAACCCTTTATCAGGGGTCCTCACACTTTTTAAATAGGGGGCCAGTTCACTGTCCCTCAGATTGTTGGAGGGCCAGACTATAGTAAAAATAAAACCTTTGTTTTGTGGGCCTTTAAATAAAGAAACTTCATAGCCCTAGGTGAGGGGGATAATTGTCCTCAGTTGCCACATCTGGCCCGTGGGCCGTAGTTTGAGGATCCCTGCTAGATACTTTCCTTAAAAGTGCTCCATATAAACTGTGGTGTAGTTATGAAATTGCAAGACATAGGATGATAATTTTCTTCATTTTCATGTGCTTCTAATATGAGGGAAGAGCAAATATTTGGTATCTTTAAGTTCTGCTTAAAAAAAATAAACACTTTAAAGGATGAACTAGGGGGAATTCTCAGTTGCTTCCCCTATAGATCATACATGATATATTAATGGAAAAATAGTACAGTTAATTCTACATGTCTATATCTGGCATAGCTTAACTGGTTTTTTGAGTCATGGAAGCAGCTGGCTGTAAGCACTGAATTCAGAGTCAGAAATACCTGAATTCAGATACCATCCCATTCACTAGTTGTGTGACATAAATAGGGCTAGTTATATTATTTCTCTGTGATTTCAGTACCTTATCTATAAAATTCTTTCCAATACTAAATTGATGACCTCATGATCCAGTGAAAGGCAGTCAGCTCTGAGCCTTATTTGACAAACAAGGAAAGGCTGTGAATAGTCTATAGCTTTCGGTTACACAATAAGTTAATGAGAGCACCAAAGCAAGAATCAAGTCTCTTGATTTCTACCCCAGTGCCCTTTTTTCCAAGACCATACTACTCTTGGCATTTTGCACTGCTTCTCTAACCCATGCTTTGATTATATGTAATGATACATGATTGGAGATTCGACACTATTTTTATGATTTCTCATCCTCTTTCTACAAAAAGAGAAGGGGTTGCTACCATAGAATCACCCTCACATCTAATTTTCTTCTTTTAATTATTCTATATCCTAATCTTTTGAAATTGGGATAAAATGTTGTTTTTTGAAGCTCTATATGACCTAATTGCATTAGGAGGTAAACATCCCCATTTTCAAAAAGATTATCTTTAAAGTTGTCACATGAAGCTATTTGTAGACTTGCTTCTTTGCAGTTCCGTATTATTGGCAACAGTACTTATCTTAGAAAACCCTAACAACTTGCAAAAGAAACACAGTCAAAAGTTAGAAACTTGAAGTTACAGGACTCCCCTCCCACTAACCTATTTCATTTAAAAAAAAAATCACTGAATTCTGTCAGAATCTATTAGAATGATTGGATAAGTACATATAAAATTTGACACTTATAATGGTATTACATTAATTACAAGAGGGAATTACTATAGTACTTATCATAGTACTATAATGATTTATTCTCAATAACTTATACTCGATGGGAAGAATAAATTGCTCTGGTTCCAATTCTCCTATTGTCTAGCAAGTCATTTAACTACTTGGGGCCTCAGTTTATACTTCTATAAAATAGGGATAAATATATTTTCACTGAATTAATAGTGTGAGAAACATAATATTTAAAGCACTAATATTAGTATCACTTATGTCTCACATATTATCACATATTTTAATATTTTGATATGTGATAATATACGAGACATAATAAGTAAGTGATACTAAGGGAACGCTAGTAAATTTTATCAAGTTGCACATGCAACTTGATAAAATTTACTAGCGTTCCCTTCCCTATCCCTTTATTCTTGGTCTCTGCATTCAGGCAATGACTCAAAGTTGGTCTTTAGTAGGAAAGTTTTTTCAGAAGTAAGTCAAATACTCAAAAATGTAAAAAAAAAATAATAGGATTCAGAGTTATAATATAGATCATCATTTATCTTCTTTATTCTACAAAGAGCAAACTGAAGCCCAGATTATAGAAGGGACTTGCCCAAACTCATCCAGCTTTTAAATAATGGAGCTACTCAGGAGTTGAAGCCAGTTCCAATTATTCCAAATTCAGTTATCTCATAACCTTTTTCACTATAAAATAAATGATGCCTACATGTTTTTTAAATACAAACTTTTTAAGACATTTTATAATCATCAATTTATGTGGAAAAGTATAATAATTAGAAATTAATATTGTTTTCTAATCTGTCCCCCTCATGATATTACCAAGATGTAATTGGTCATATTAAACCTATTATCCTAATTAAATTATTATTATACACATATTCACAGTGCAACACTATATAAGAGATACACATCATGTATAATTACATATAAATATAGATGACATTATTATTATTATTATTATTTTACTTTAAACTTTGTAAAGTGCTTTCTTCATAATATATTTATGAGTTATTCCCATTTTAGAGCTGAGGAAACTAAGAATCATAAAGATTAACTAATTTCCCCTTAATTCCTGAGCTAATAAGTTTCAGAGCCAGGGTTCCAGTCCAGTTCACTTGTCACCAAATCCATTGCACTTTTTAGTGTCCCTTATATCTCTAATATTTTAATTCATTTTTGGAGACAATTGGGGTTAAGTGACTTTCCTAGGTTCATATAACTAGTAAGTGTTTGAGAAACACTAATATTTTAAATCTGGAAATTTCGTTGAAGATCTCCTTCTTTTCCCTCCTTCCTTTCCTCCTTCCTTTCCTTCCCTTCTTCCCTCCTTCCTCTCTCCTTTGCTCTCTCCCTTCCTCTCTCCTTCGCTCTCTTCCTTCCTCTCTCCTTCGCTCTCTCTTTCCTTCCTCCTTTCTCTCTCCTTTCCTCCCTCCTTCTTCTCTCCCTTCCTCCCTCCTTTCTCTCTCCCTTCTTTCCTTCCTTCCTTCCTTCTTTCCTTTCTTCCTTTTTCTCAGGCAATTGAGGTTATGACTTATCCAAAGTTACACAGATAATAAGTATTTAAGACCAGATTTATTTATTGGTAATAGCTTTTTATTTCAAAATACATGCAAAAATAATTTTCAACATTCACCCTTGCAAAACCTTGTGTTCCAATTTTTTTCTGCCTCCCTCTCCCCTTAGTTCCTTCCCCTAGACAGCAAGTAATCAGTATAGGATAAACATGTATAATTCTTCTATACATATTTCCACAATTATAATGCTGCATAAGAAAAATCAGATGAAAAAGGAAAAGAAAAAGATAAAGAAAAAAATAAACAAGCAAACCAAAAAAGTTGAAAATACCATGTTGTGATCTACATTCAGTCTCCATAGTCCTTTCTCTGGATGCAGATGGCTCACTCCATCACAAGTTTATTGGAACTAGCCTAAATCACCTCATTGTTGAAAAGAGCCATAATCTTGTTGTTGCTGTGTACAATGTTCTCTTGGTTCTACTCACTTTACGTTGCATCAGTTCATGTAAATCTCTCCAGGCCTCTCTGCAATCATCCTGCAGATTGTTTCTTAAATAATAATATTCCATAACATTCATATACCATAACTTATTCAGCCATTCCCCAACTGATGGGCATCTACCCAGTTTCCAGTTCCTTACCACCACAAAAAGGGCTGCCAAAAACATTTTTGCAAGTTTGTGCCAGATTTGAAATCTAGTCCTCCTAACTTCAGAGACAGACTTTCCATTGTGCCACTTAGCTGCTCCTAAAATCATCTTTCATAGTTAAACCTATAGATGAAGAAGCTGAGGTTCAGAATAAAAAGCAATTTTCTTAGTACTACTATAACTAGTTACTGATTGAGATGAACACATGCTTGTTGAATTAAATCAAACAGCTCATATACTGGTTTCTGGATTCAGTTATTTAGCCAACTTGCATTTATTTCTCTGTTCTACATCTCAGACCTTTTACTACTTTAAATTAGCTATTCTTTCAATTAGTCCATATCAAGCAAGGTTTGACTCGATTAAGAACCTTATTTTATGAAGAGAGTCCAGGAGACAATGTGAATAGCAAACTTCCCTCAGAGCCAGAAAGACCTGAATTCAAGCCTCACAGGCTGTGCTACCCTGGACCATATTTTTAACCTTTTGATGTTCTAGGCAATTTCTTAGGGCTCCAAGTGGCAGAAAAGGTATCAACCTGATAACAAGAGAAAGTTCACCTTTCTAGAAGTGCTCAATAGCAATGAAATTACTCTTGAAGAGTCCAAGGAATAGCCATCTATTTGTTGGCTCTACTCACTTCTATTGAATAACTTATCATCTATTCCCAAGATTGTGGTTTTCTGAACTTCCATTCATTACATGTGTATGACAGGAAAAATAATACACACACACACACATATACATATATATGATAATTTAATCAATCTCATCCATTCCTTTCTTTTAAGTACCTACAATGGAATATTTTTCATCTTAATGAAAAATTATTTCACAGCTTACTTCATATACTACGTGAGTGAGAGAACCTCTGGGAGAGAGGTGCTGATTGTCTGACATGTTGAAGGTCTGCCATTACTAATGAACAGTACTGACTAATAGACTTCAATAGTGGACCATAGTTGACCGTCCATGAGCCAGAAATGCTTTAGGAATAGATCATCTCTTAAAGACTATTTCACTGATGTTTCAAGGTGACTCTTGGGCCAGATTCAAACCTATGACTATTGCATAGTCACAGTGGTGAGAATCATATTTTGGAACTATGCTATAAACAATAAGAAATAGCATCTCTCTCATTTGTTTCTCATTAGGGCATGATTGCCATGTGCTTTTGAAGCCAATCTTTTCACTCTTTTACTTATACAAGTGCTCTCACTTGTCAGTTAGACTTGATCTCATCACCAAATTCCTGCAATAATGTATGTTGCTGAATATAAATATTTCAAATTTGGATGATCATGAGCTAGCATTGTTTTTAAGTATACTACATCCTGACAAAAAATAGTGTTAAGGTTTCTGACTTGTACCCAAAGCCTACATGTCATTATGACCATATCTCCATTCATCAAAATTGAATTATACGGGTTAGCAGATTTTTGACTCTTGCATCTTCTGCTAGAGCCCAAGAAATAGCACACATATATACACATACATGTACAATGCCATTCTTTTTAACCGACTATTCTCTCATTCTTACATCCTTTAAAACTTCTGATTCTATGACTATTTAAACTCTTATTACCAATTACATTTATACATTATAGGCCAAGATAAAAATAAATAGCATAATTGCAGATGATAAAATTGTAAAATAATTTTTTTTGTTTGGGGATGATGAAGGAAAAAAGCAATAAAAATATGTTAATATAGTTCTTTCTCCCACTAAAAAGGATTTAGCATGGCATTGCTTCCTCGAATCCTTTCTTTTGTATTTGTTGTTATTATCTTTCTTCCCAAACAGTTCTAGATCATTGTTAATATCTCTTTTCTGGCCAAGAATTATGAATAATGATGTTTAGGGATTTACTTAACCAGTTTTTAATAACACTACCCTCAGGATTTCAATAACCCTCTTTCCCCCTTCCCTCCACCTCTTGTCCCTGAACTAGATTGCCAGAATGACTGACTCCCTAAAGAGAAAATTTGCTAAGTGAACTTGACAGATACCAGGCTGGCACCATATGTCAAGAACTAGGTTGCAGTTTCCTAGAATCCCCAAGCTTCTCTCACCTTATCAAGATGGCAGAAACTATATGCAAGTCCAGTTCACCACAGCACTTTGTCATTCTTTCTGCTCCTGAAATCCTTCCCATCTTTTGCCTTCCCTTCTCTTCACATGACTTGGCTTGGCTTACCTCCTTTTGCCTTCCCTTCTCTTCCCTTTCCTTCTGTTCTTATCCCATCCCATTCCATAAAAGTGTGGATGAAAAGATAGGTCTAGAATCATATGAAAAACATAAGAACATTGGTGGTATATACACACAGAGCTTGTACATTGACAGAAATTTCAGAAGTGTTTACAAGATTAGTAAATAGTATTGGTGTAATTTATTATTAGTGGTGATTATTCCTTCCCATTTGTTCACTCTTACACAATTACCCAACTTTGATTTCTCTGTTCACAAAAATATATTTTGATCCCACCATGTTTCCTGTTTTTACTTTGTTGTTTTAATACAAAAAAAGGTAGAGAAGAAATCATCCAAATGAGTGTCAATATGTTTCAAATGAAAAACAACCACTCTGTATTTTAGGGGCACAAACTACAGGCTATTTAGAAACACATACCACTTAGGGAGAAAAAGAGCAAAAAAAGATAGGATTTGCTTGAGAAGATTAGAGGTGCAGAGAGAGAAATTGGACCAGTGATTTCATTTGTTTTTGAAGCTCTTGGTGAGAAATTTCCTTCTATTAGTACAAATAGCACTTTCTCTATAGTTCCCAATTATTTTATCATTGTAGGGAATTGCTGAGATTGTTGAGTAATCAAATGACTTGCTCGGGATCACATAGTTAGTGTCAGATAGAAATTAAACAGAATCTTCATGATACAAAGTCTAGCTCTTTACCACCTCAAACTGTCATTTTATATTTATTCCTTGTTTATAAAAGCATTGCATATGAATCTGTCTTTATTATATATAGATTATTTATTGATTTTAAGTATATATTAAATTTAATGTGATAGTACCAGATTTGTCCTATTTGTCTCTGCCCATTTTGAACTTCTTGCTCTATGTGTAGTTCATTAACCCTCTTTTCTTTTCTTTTTTTTTATCTCTATTATTACCTTCCTATTTTCCCCAAATTTGCCCGTAAGAAAAAAAAGCTCTTTTGTAACTAACAAATATGTTCAAACAAACACAATTGTATTAGTCATATCTGAAAAGGATATGCCATTTTATATCTATAGTTCATCATTTCTCTGCCAAGAATTGAAAACTGAGCTTCATCAACATTCTTCTACATCATGATTGGTTCTTTCTCTGATCAGAGTCCTAAAGCCTTTCAAAGTTTTCTTCTATAACGTTCCAGTCACTTAACAAATTGTTTTCCTGATTATTCTCACATCATCCTTCATTAGTGCATAGAAATCTTCCCCAAGTTTTTTTTTTCATTTCAACCTCCCCCACTCCTTTTATGGCAATAACATCCAATTATATTAATTTTAACTTTTTAAATCCATTCTCTCAATAGGTGGGCACCTCCTTAATTTTCAGTTTTTGGTTATTGCAAAGAGCTGCATTTGTAGTTTTTAATTATTTTATTTCTTTGTAATATAAGCTTAGTAGAAATATAGCTGGCTCCAGGGATATGAAAATATAATGACTTTTGAAGTATAATTCCAAATCACTTTATCAATTCTCAACTCCACCAATAGTATCTGAGTTAATGTATCTTCCCATATCTCCTCTAACAGTTCCCTTTTTCATTTTTGGGGGGGTCTTTCTCAAGGTTGTAAGATAGAACCTCATAATTATTTTAATTTTTATGTTCTTAGTTTGTAATTTTTAGCATTCCCCCCCACAGTTGTCTATAGCTTGCAATTATTCTCTTGATATCTGCCTATTCATATTAGGTGACCAACAATCTATTAAAGAAATGGCTCTTATCCTTATTTGTATAATTTTCCTTTATATTTTAGAAAGCAATTCTCTAGCCAAATAATTTGCTGAAATCATTTCCCCCTCATCATTGTTTTCTTTCTAATTCTATCCATGTGAACTTTGTTTACATGACAGGTCAATTTTATATATTCCAAATTGTCTGTTTTGTATTTTATCATAATTTCTCTTCTTTTTAGTTGAGATCTCCTCATAATTATAAAATATTTTTGATATCATTTTTTTCCTCAATAGTATTTTCTTTTTCCAAATACCTGTTAATATAGTTTTCAGGGATATCATTTTTTAAAAATCTAGGTCAAGCATTTTTTGTTTTTGGTATGGATCAAATGTTTTGTGAATCACAATTGCTAAATATTTTATCATAAGAGAAACTTACAAATAAGCTGCCTGCTAGGAGAAAAGTATATAAAATTATTTCAAAAATGAACATCAGTGAGTAGCTTATTCCCGGCTTCAGGAGTCATCAAATGGTTGCTGGACTTTTATTGATCAGTATGATATATCACGATTAAGTTGCATTTTTTTGGATGGGGTGGACATTTTCCTGTGACTGAGTCACTTTTCTTTGTTATTTTATTTTTGAAGACTGACATTTCTCTTCATCAACTTCAGTTAAGGCATAATGTGTGTCTGTCTGTCTTTCTAGCCCTTTTTCTATTTATCTGTAGATATATTTAATATGGACGCTTTCCCTTTTTGGGGGAAAAAAAAAGACTCCTCTTGCTTAAAGATCTTGGAATCATGTGACCATTACTGAACACTTGTTCTCAATTCCACCTCTGATGTTTCCCAGTTTTGTGACATTGGATAAGCCATGTAACTTCGTTATGACTCAGGTTCTTCGTCTGTAAAATGAGGAAATTGGGTAAAATAATCTCTGGATTTCAGAATTCAAATCTATGATCCCATTTATCAGGGTGGTATAAGGCTCTTCTGTTGAGGAAGTTGCTTTTGTTTGAAACAAATGATGTTTTTGAGGGGATTTGGGAAATATTTTTGAAAAATTATCAGTTATAATGTATTTTACCTTGCCTTTGATAAGAAAGAACATAACTCAGAAAGGACTCCCAATTGATATTTGCCATTTTAAACTGGCTTCTCTCCAAATGGAAGATGGCATCTCCTTAAGAATATTAATACAGGACTAGCTTCTATGGACCAGGGAGGAAATGACAGGCTTGCAGATGTTGGAAGTACTTTCATTGCTTTCTCCCCATTGATGATCTATAATTACATAATTGCTATCCATATAAAACATAGTTAAGCAGTCAGAGAGAAGATGGTTAAAAAGTAGGGCTGTGACTAGAACCATTGAAACAGGGACCATGGAACCTCTTAAAAAACAGAAGGAGGCTTTCTTGTTTTATTCTGATTGAATTTATAATTTCATTGTTGTGAGAATCCCACTCTGCCTCTTTTCCTCTCTGATCCTTGTCCTTATTTTCCCATAAATCCCAGTATTGCCAATTTGTGGCTAAAGGGAACCTTAGAAGTCAACTTGTCTAAACTTTTCATTTTTCAGATGAGAAACTGAGGCCCAGGAAATTTAAATGCCTTGCCCAAAGCCATACAGAGTGTAAGCATCAGAGGCAGGTTTTAAAACCAGGTTTTCTAATTCTAGAATCAGTATTCTTTCTACTTTATCATAAAATATCTACTTTTCACAT
Source organism: Antechinus flavipes (assembly GCF_016432865.1). Lineage (NCBI taxonomy): Eukaryota > Metazoa > Chordata > Mammalia > Dasyuromorphia > Dasyuridae > Antechinus > Antechinus flavipes. The sequence continues at coordinate 305,782,974 of NC_067398.1, read as the reverse complement.
AATGTCTTTCTGTGGTTTGTTTATTATGTAGGAATGCTAATGTACCACTTAGGCTGTTTTTATATTGTCTTTTTCTTGCTTGGGAATTATCCCTTTTTCCATTCTAATCATATATGACTACAATAATGCCATACATATAAATCGTTGTCCCTGACATTCTTTAGCTTGCTGTGTACACAAGACTTAGCCCAGTGTCTGGAACATAGGTGTTCAATAAATGTTTACTGACGGACAAGAGACTAAATCTAAATCTGCCTTCATTATCGAGCAGTAGCCCATAGTTATATTGTTTTTTATCTCATCATGTGTGCTTTAGAATTATTGGTAAATTTAAAACTTTTGAGATCATGGAGATCCATGACCCATAGCTCCATTTGATTACCAAGAGTTTATAGTAGCATTATATTAAAGATAAAGACTTTTACAGTAGCAGACAATTTTAGATTAAAGTACTACTCAGTTTCCCAAAAGAGATATATAGCCTGATCTCTTACTCAATCTGGGCATAATTCACTGGATGTTTGAAGCAACTTTCTTGGTTAATGTAGACAAAATATTGAAAAGAATGGATAAGTAAGCTGGTGCAGGTACAAATCCTGACAAGCATTAATGGATTATCAATTGGCTCCCCAAGCCACTTAACTTGAGTGACAGGTGGGCCCTGATCCCCTGTTAGTTCCACCACTCTTGTGACCTTTGCAGAGACAGACAGTTTCCAAAATCAGGGATGCCACAGCTGGTGAGTGGCACAGATTAATTAAGCGGGGTTCTCCCTATGCTTTAAATTATTCCCTGTTGGTGTGCTCTTTTGGAAGTGGAAATCACCCTTTCAGATCCCTATTTAGTATTTTAAAGAAAAAAGCTATCTTAGCTTAAAAGAGGGATTATATATATATATGTATATATATATATGCCATTTTAATAGGCATATATTAAATTTCTTCTAATAAATATTTATTAAGTATAAGTATAAATGAGTTATAAATATTCATTTGATAAATGACCCTTTGTTAGGTACTAGATAGGCAAAGACCAAAACAGAAGTCTTTGTCCTCAAACAGCTTACAATCTATTTAAGGGAAATGTATTCACAAATAAGTAAATTAAAAGAATTTGGGGGGAAGGGTGGGAAGGAGAGGAGAACTAATTTCTGGGGTATCTCAAAAGGCCTCTCATAGAAGACAAATTTTGTCTTGATAGGAATTAAGAATTAAAAAGATGCAGAGGTGAAGAAGGGATGTCTTCTGTAAATTGGTAACTACTTATATAGAAAGACACGGGAGATGAAATGAAATGCATATGGTAAACAGAAAATCAAGTCAGTTTTTCTGTATTATCGAGCTTATAAAATGGAATATTGTAAACAATCAGAAAAAATAAGATGGAACTAAATTGTGAAGAACTTTCCATGCCAAAAAAAAAAAAAAAAGGAATTTGCCTTTTATTCTAAAGGTAATAGGGAACCTCCCATCTCAATATGAGAATGATACAAATAGAACTATGTTTCAATGGTTCTTTCAGTTTATTCCTGAATGATAATTGTACTCTTAAAATTCCTAGTGTCTGTCAAACATTGCCATCTTGAAAGTTGAAAATGATTTGATTTTTCTTTGTCTTGTAAGATCAATAGCCAGCAATCACATTAGGAAAGTAAATAAATATTACTGAATTTATACCATATACCTAACAGTGTATCAGATTCCATTGGTTATATAGTACATATAACTGACAAATCAAATCGACAGACATTTATTAAGTTTCTACTATGTGCCAGATACTGAGGATACAAAGATAGGTAAAAACCAATCCCTTAACTCTAGGAACTCACAGTCTAATGGAGGAGAAAACATGCCAACAGCTATGTACAAATAAGCTCCAGACAAGATAAATTGGAAATAATCAAGAGAGAGAAAGCACTCACATTAGAGAAACCAGGAAAGGCTTTTTGAGGAAGATGATCATCAAGAGTTTACAGTTTGACTGCAGAGACAGGAATTCAACATGAGAAATAATTATATAAAAGACAATAGAGAATAAAATTAATTACTAAGGTGAGTGGTTTAGACTATTTTTTTCCTCATCTCTGATATGATTTGATGACCTCTGATTTCTCTTTGAACTCTAAATATGTGGTGCTGCAAATATGCTGAATGTTAAGGATAGAAAATTAATTTTAAAAATAAGTAATTTGATAAGCAAGAGAGGAGGATCAATGAAAGTTAAGAGCACCGCTTAGGATGATTGGGTTCATGATAATGGAGACTGAAAATGCTGAACTGCTTCTTTTTTTTTTTTTTTTTTTGCTTCTGTGTCCTTAGAAATAGGAAAAATAATATTTGAATTAGAAAGTGTACAATCAAATATGAATTTCAGGCATTGGAAAACAAGAATAAAACTGGAGTGCTTGATAGTTTTTGTTTGCTTTTAATGAGTTCAAGTTATCAGGCCATAATGAACTATATGAAATGATACTGAAGGTCCCACAGACCTGAAGAAGGGCAGAAGTCAATCCTTTTTTCAAGGGGGAAAAATAGATTCTACAAATTCTAGAGCAATCAGTTCCCCTTGGATTCTTATAAATTATTAATTCCAATGGTTGAAAAGAGCCTGTGGAAGGGTCACCAAAAATCAGTATGGTTTCATGAAAAATAGATAATGCCAAACTAACCTAATTTTCTTTTGTATTTTTTGGGGAGTGGGACAAGATAACTAACTTGGCAGATGAGAATATAAAAGATGTTAATACTTGAGCTTGGGTAAAATATTTCACTTCTCATGCTTGTAGATAAGATAGAGATATAGATAAAATGATTGTAAAAAATAAGGTGAATTTGGATCTGGCTGAATGGCCAGACCCAAAAAGTTGTCAGTAAGGCTCTGATTAATGACTTGGAGTGCCTTCTACTTTTTGCCATCTTTATCAGTGACTTGGATGAAGGTTTACATAGCATACTTGTCAGATTTAAAAATGATAGAAGCTTAGAGATTTAGTTAATGTGGTCAGAGACAGGGTTAGGATTAAGAATGATCTCAGTAAGCTAAAATGAGCTAAATTGAATACTAAGAGAATTTAACAGGGAATAATTTGAAGTTTTATACTTGGGTTTATGTGAATTTGATAGATATAAAAAGAGGGAAATATGACTAGGCAACAGTTCCTGTAATTAACATCTAGAGTCTTTAGTAGAAGGCAAGTTCAATTTGATTGATCGACTTTACCAAAAATATACTTTAAAGGTTAAATAAGTTTGACCCTTTAGAAGGGGTGGCACAGTGTATAGAACACCAGACCTGGAGTAGGAAGACTTATCTTCCTAAATTCAAATCTGGGCTCAAAAATTTATTAGCTCTGTGACTCTGGGCTTAACCCTGTTTGCCCCAGTTTCCTCATCTATAAAATGAAGACACTCTAGCATCTAACAATTAAGAGTATCTAAAAGACAAATGGACTGCTTTGGGATGTAGTGAGTTCTTCCTCACTTGAGAATTTTAAGAAAAAACTAAAGGACAAGTCATTGTAATACAATAGAAGTTCTTGATCAGATATAAAATGTCTGAGCAACTTTTAAATGAGACTTTAAAAGTTTTTAGTTTCTGTGTTATTCTTCATCACCAGCTCAAGTTATTTACTATAATAGAAAAAAAGGATCTGTTTATGAGAAAATATATAAAGTTATTTAAAAAGTGAACCACATGATGGGATTAGGCCTATTTTCTTAGGATTATAGATCTATAGAATTTAAGGAAATTTACAAACTTAAGTCCCCTTGAAGTAAAGTTACTTTTCCAAGATCACACAGCTACATTTATGGCAGAGCTGGGTCTTTTGTTCTTCATCATTATCTAATTATGCTAATTAGTCAAATCCAAGAATATCGATATATTACTTTTTCGGTAATAAGACCATCAAAAGGATCTTCTTGACTGAATGCGGTTAATAATTCAAGTCATATAATAATGCGTTCTTGAATTAGACTTGTGGCATTAAGGAGGCAACATTGTGAACTAGTGAAATGTTTACATTTTGGAATATTTAAAATCAATTAAATATAATAAATAAATTTCTGATATATATAAGAACAAAGAGGATCAACATTTAGAGTGCCTTAAACTAGGTTAAGCTCAAGCCCTTGTTTTTGTGCATAAGATTATACAAAGATCTAAAGCTGAAAGGGGATTTATGGATGATTTTGTCCAATCCATTCATTTTTCAGATAAGTAAAATGAAGTCTATGAAGTTTAAGTGATTCTCCAGATTACAGAATTAGTATCAGAGGTAGGATTTGAAACTTGGTCTTTTAAATCCAGTGCTAATTGCTCTTACCAGGGTACTATCCTGTTTCCTCATTTATAAGGAAATGTCTATATTTGCCCTCTTAATTATTTTAAACATTTCATTTTTGTTTATACTATTAATCTCCTTGGAAGGATAATTAAAAGGAGATGAATTTAAGTCCATCCTGTGTCTGAATTTCATGCCATTTTAAGTCAGTCTCTACTCAGTTTTTTTTTTTTTTTTGTTGTTGTTGTTGTTGTCATTGAATTTCCAACATAATTTCCTTCTAAAATCCTATAGGAGGTTTCCAAATCCCCTTACCAAGCCTTCCTCTATATGATTTTTCTTTAAGAATAGGTCTGATTGTGTTATACTTTTCAAGAACTTTCAGCAGCAACTTTTTGTCTTTAGCTTGACCTTCTATATCCTTCTCAGTCTAACTCCAGTGTATCTTTCCGGGTTGGCTGCACATTAGTTCCCTTCTTGGATTCTTTTATTTGGTCACTTGGTCTACTGGCTATTTTCCTAACTTGGCTTTTTAACTAATTGAGCTCATTTTCTTTGTGAAACAATAAAATGCACTTTATCCTCACCTCAGCATCCTTAGCCGTGTTTAAGGATCAATCCATGTATTACTATATAAAGTCTTTCTTGGTTCCCTTAGGCAATATTGATATTCTCCTCTTTTTGTTTCCTTTCAAATTGTCATTCTAGACTTACATTTTTAAAAATATATTCTGTTCTCCAAGTGAAATGAAAACACCTGGAGAGGGACCCTCTTTCTCCTTTCTTTCTTGTTCTTGTTTTGTTCTTGTTCTTGTTCTTATTCTTGTTCTTCTTGTTCTTGTTCTTGTTGTTGTTCTTCTTCCTCCTCCTCCTCCTCCTCCTCCTCTTCCTCCTCTGCTTCCTCCTTTTTCTTCTCCTTCTTCTTTTTCTTATGCTTCTGCTTCTTCTGCTTTTGCTTCTGCTTCTGTTTCTCTCTCCATATTCTTAGCATTTAGGATTTTACATTCAAAAGGAATTTACATCTCTAAGTAAGTTGGGATTGGATTGGAAAGCATATACATTTACACAAAATTTAATATGTTCAACATGAAAGTCAGGTACTAGAATAACAGGAATGGCATATGTATAGATGTGATGGAGTTTGTTTGTTTGTTTGTTTGTTTGTTTTGGGGGGGTGCAGAAATGAACTTTTCTTCCTGAATTTGAATTCTGTCTCCCAACTTAATAGCAACATGACTTTAGGAAAGTCATTTGATTTTCATTTTCATCTGGGAAATGGAAAAGATAATACTTATATTATTTACTTGATGGAGTAATTGGAAGGAAAATGCTTTGTAAATTTAACTATGAGATTCAGCATTTCTTTGCCCATGAATATGAATGGAAAAGTCATTTATTAATCATTTGCTTTATACTAGGTCCATTACTAAGAATTGGATGCAAATGTAAAGACTGTGTCCTGTTCTCAAAGAGTTTACATTCTTATAACAGTAAATAATAGGGGAGTGGTGGCTAAGAAAGATAAATTTGGTTGGAAATTTATAGTGCAACAATCAAATGTCCATTCTAGATGCAGTGGTAGTGTTGACTTGATTACCTTTCCCAGAATAAGAGGCAGCAAAAGGCTAGAAACATTAGGAAAGCATGACAAAAAATGTTAGGAAGAAGGAAAGAAGGAAAATAAGAAGCAGGGAGGGAGGAAGGAAGGAGAAAGGGAAGAAGAAAGAAGGAAGGAAGAAAAAAGATATTTTGTAACACGATTTGATTACTCTGTGAGTCCTAGATATAGTCACCTCTCACCAATCAAGTCAGTATGGCTGCAGGTGAGAAGTTAGAGATTCAGTTCAGAAGGTAGAGCAGTGAGTAAATTAAATTATTTGATTTCCCATAATCAAACATAGAAAACTTGCCCATAGTTCTCCTGAGTGGCTAACTGTATATTTAGACAGAACCTGAATTTTAAGAAATGACCTCACTGAAACTGAGTTCCCACTTTAACTCTCTGCTTAATCATCAGCAATCCCATTCTCCTCATTTGAAAGGCTAATGTCAGTCAAGCTCCATTGAGAGCAATATCTGTTTTTAAGGGTCAACTTTTGGGACTGCCCATCACTCCCCTCTGGCAAGTGCATTAAATATCCCATGTTCACACTCAGCAGTGATCAGATTGCTTGGGTTTTGCTTTGCTAAACTATTACCTGGATATAATTTTGGCTCCTTAGAGCCTTTTGAAAATGGACATTTGAAATGCTTCATCTTCCTACCACAAGGGCAGGAGTACTCACGCCTAGTACACTCAAGGTTGAGGAGGATTTCAGGCTTGGGTGTTTGAGTCTGTATTAGGATAAAGGAATTTTCCTTCATGTGTATTTTTGCTTGTGTACTTTAATGTGCTAATAATCCTCATCCTACCTCTATGCAAATGAGTCACTCCCACATATACTGAATGTTCTGTTCAAAAATCATGAAATGATTGTATAAGTAGGCTTTGCTTTTGCAGAAATGGAAGCTTTGCCTGCAAATGTAACATTTGGGTATTTCAAGTGAAAATGTTTTTGAGGAGCCAAGGTTATCTGAACTACATGGCGTGGTCTGACATTTTCATAGCCTTGATCCTTAGTCCTCACCAATGGCATCTAACCCCCTCCTCCCCCAAGCTTAGGAAAAGAAAGGAAAATTTCAAAATATATATCTCTTTGGATTTAGGCTCACATTACCCTTTGCAAACCTATAGTGTTTAAGGAAGTAGTCCTTTAATAAAGGGTTGAATGCATTTGTATTTACCACACTGTACTATGCAGTATGACATGATGCTCATAGCACTTTTATATTCATCAGTCTTTTGGATTGCTTCCTATGTGCCAGCAATCAGTCAGTCAGCAAACATTCATTGAGGTCTCTGTACTAGGGCTGGTAGAATATCAATTGCTTGAGGGTATTGTGCTTTTATCTTTGCAACCTCAGTATCTTACACAGAGTAGCCACAATATAGTTGTGTTGAATTGAATTGAACTGAAGGCAATGACACTAAGATTATACAAGGAATATGTGACAGTCCCTGGAAATCTGGGTGAGAGAGTAAAATTCATAAAAACTTTGCCTTTAATGTTTTGTGGGGCTTAAGTATTAGAAAATATGATATAATTTACAGGAAGGGAGCATCACTGTTGGTTGAGATGGCCAAGAAAAGCTTCACAGACTGGGAAAGATTTAAGTAGGATATTCCAATATTCATGTCGGTTGTGTAATTGCTAAATTGATGTTCAAGGAGAGGTGAAAGTCACAAAAGAACACAACTTCCTAATTTAGTCAGTTCGTGTCCATTGTTAACAATACTTATTTTATTTCTGAATATTCTTTGTTTAATGCCAGGGAGAAGCCTTGCAGCAACTTTTACCTTAACCTGTGCATTAATGATTTGATTCTACTTTGTTACTATTTCCTTCGGTGTGATTTTCTGACAGGAAAAAGTGATGAATAGGATGATCTGACTGTCTGACAGCATGATGGTATATAATGATGGCATCATATGGGAAGAAAAAGGACTCTAGCCTCTTTGTTTCCAGACCTGTGGTTGCATAGGATATAGAAGGCAGTGTGTTACTGTGAAAGAAATGCTGATTTCGAGTTCAAATCCTGCTTTTGCCCTTAATACCTATGTGGTCTCTATTTCCTTCTAAATATAATAAAGGAGTTGGATTAAATGACCTCTAGGGTTCAGCTCTAAATCTGTCATCTTGTGATGCTGTGATGATTAGACAGTCTTAGTATGTGGGAGGTAATGAACCCATTTGCCTACAAAACGTGGCTCTTGCCCTTGCCTGAAAGTACACCTGTATGACAAAGAAGAACAGCTGAGGGGTCATGATGTACCCACATACTGAATTCTGCAGCTTATTTTATGACTTCTTGCTGTATTAGTAACAATAAAAATTAAGGTAGACAGAGCACTGGACTTGAGTTAGAAAGGTCCATGTTTAAATATGCTTTTAGCCACTTACAAGCTATGTGACCCTAGGCAGTCACTTAACCACTATCTGCCTCAGTTTCCTAATATGTAAAAATGAGATTAATAATAGCATCTTAAGTTATTGTGAGGATCAATGAGATCATACTTGAAAAACACATCGCAAATTATATAAATGCCATTATCGTCATTGTTATTGTTGCTGCTATTAGTATATCACTTTATGCTTTTAAAGTACTATTTTATACTTGAGTTTTGGAGGAGTCCTGGGTCCCTCATGAGGAAACCAAAGCTCAGAAAATATGAAATGTTTCTAAAATCACACAATTCAATTCAAGTCAACTGAACAATTTGTAATTAATAGTTTTCTATGTGAAAAACTTCGTACTGAGTGCTGTGGGGAGGTAAGAAATATTGATTAGATATAGTTCCTATGCCTTTACAGAACTTTACAGAGCATAGATGAAAAAACTGACTTACACACAATGGCCATAATTCAGAATGTTATTAGGACAATGGTCCATAGCCGATAAGTAACAGAACCAGGACTAATGTGCTGGTCTTCTCATTCCAGACTCGGTTTTCTTTGTAATGCACCACACTGCTTTTGAATGTGGAATGACTTTTCAAGTGAAGGTTGAGTAAATTTCCATTGTGCCAAGCTATTTTCTACTTATGGACAATAACAACATGAACAATGATATATATATATTTATTTTAGAACTTCAGAAGAGAGTACTAAAAGACTAAATTTCCTTTGTAAAAGATTTCCTAAACTAATTTGTTCACAGAACACTTTGGATTTTGATAAGGGTTGATGGAACTGATAAATTATGGCTCCAGAATAAGTTAGCCCCAGGATAATGGGGAGTCAGGACTTTTGGGAACAAAAGAAAAGAAACTAAATTTATTTCTATCCTAAAAAAAAAGCTGTACAAAACAAACATTTTGATACATATGCTATTTAATAATTGAGGGGCAGTATGGCTTAGTGGATACAAATAGGGACTCAGAACTAGAAAAAGATGGGGCCAAGTCTTATTCTCTGACTATGTGGCACAAGTCATTTAAACCTTTCTGTATTCTGGGCTATTCTCCAAAAATACAAGTTGCAGAGAATTTGCCAGTCTGCATTGTTAGAGGGAGTTTGCTCTCCTAGGATTTCCTCAAACCAGTGAAATCACAGGTCTATTCCCTATGCCCAAATAATTTAATAACACAGAGAGAAAACATTGGTAGACTCTCCATTTATATTTTGTGAAATACCAGAAATTTGTGGAAAACAATTGGGTGATGCTATTATGTTAGAATTCTTCATGTCAAATGTATTAATGGTCATAACAATATTTAATGACTTCAGGTCCAAAAAAAGTGCTTGTAAGTAGCAGGAAAGAAGAATTAGCAAATTAGTTACATTATATTTTATTATCTCATCTCATCTCTCACACTGATGAGTTTTCTTTTCAGTAATGTCCAACTCTCTGTGACCCCATTTAGAATTTTCTTGGTAGAGAAAACCACTGAAGTGGTTTGCCATTTTTTTCTCAAACTCATTTTATTGATGAAAAATTGAGACAAATAGGATGAAGTGACTTGTCCAAGGTCACATGCTATGTATCTGAGACCAGATTTGAACTCATGAAAATGGATCTTCCATAAACCTGGCACTTATATCCAGGTCTATATGCTATATTTTAGGAATGGCATTGAAAAGTTTGATAAGAGTCTAGAGGAAAGTGTCCAAGATGATGAGATGATAGTAATCCCTGCTATACAAGAACTGGTTAAAGGAAGTAGGGCTGTTTAGCCTATAAAATAAAAGCTATGGAATGGGGGGGGGGAGGGTGTCAGATCAAAAGTGTGATTTAAGTATTTGAAAAACTGCTTAAAAGATGCAGGGATTATATATTTTGCTTGGCCCTAGAAGGTAGGAACTAAAATGGTCAAGCCTGCAGAAGCAAGGCTCTGGATAAGGAAAAGATGTATCCCAAAGCACAGTGGACTGTTTTGGGAAGTAGAGATATCACCTCTCAATGGATTTTTTTCAAGGGAAAATTGCATAATCATTTGTCAGGGATATTCTAGAGAAAATTCTTACACAGGGATGGGATAGCCTAGATGATCTCCATGAGGTCTTAGACTTCTTACTCTCCAGGACTGTGTAATTCTTCTGGTCAAAACCATTCGGTGACTCCATTCTTAAATACAAATGGCTTAGCTTAGAATTCAAGGCCTTTTGCCGGGCCGCTTTCCTATCTTTTAAGTCTTATTTCACAACATCCCTTTTCATGTGTGCCGGGCTTTAGTTAAAATGGAGTACTTGCCATACTATAATGTGCCCCCAGAGTTTTCTGTTACATACTTTTGCCTTCAGTGTATTCCCCACCCTGTCTTTGCCTTTCAAAATCCTATATATCCTTCATTCTGATCCCTCCAGTCAGAGCTGAACTTTTCCTCTTTTCAAAATCTTATACTATTATGTACATCCTTTATGTTCTCCTTCTGGTCTATTTTGTACCCTAATTCTTATTTTCTCTAACTAAATTGTAGGTTTCATGGACAGGGCCAGTTAGTGTGGTAGGGTAAATGCTTTAAATGGCTTTTGAATGAATGAAAGGTAATAATTTCTTTTCTTTTAAATGAAATGCTCAGTCATATTTAAAGGTGTTAGTGCCCTTGAGTAAATTAAATGTTATTTGATTTTCAATAAGTGTATTTGAATCTCACATCCCTTGTTCTTTACCACAAGGATTCATGCTCAATCAGTACTTTTCAATACTGACCCCAATAGCAAATGGATCCCCTATAAACTAACTAATCAAATACATCAAATAAACTAACTAATCTTATCTTTCACAATAGAAACATCAATAGACCTTTCATTTGTTATTTTTCTTATTGTATTTACTTGTCATGGATACTAATTAGTGTTCATTGTTCAGCTGGTGTGTGTATTAACTGCCTTAATGTGGTTTTAACCATGTTATTCTTTGTAAGTTATAGCTAGAGCAAGTGACATATATCAGTTACCTTAATCAAGACAAAACAAATGTCAACAATTAAAGTTTTATAACCTTTGTTTACTTTTGTTTGTCCATTTTGGAAGAAATTTTCCAATCTTGAGAGTTCCTTTAATTTTATGATTTTTCTTACCTCACTGAAGTTTCCATCAGAATCCATGAAGTTAGTAAATCTTTCCCATCTATGGCTAGTATTCCACATGAGATTAAATTATGATGTTTGGGGAAAGAAACAAATAAAATAAAAATTTAAAGCATGACAACAAGTGAATAGTAGTCATTTAGTCGGATCCTGTCATTTTACAAATAAGGAAGGTAAGACCTGGAGAAGTTGTGATTTATTCAAGGTCATACAAATGTTAAGTATGAAGCGAGGATAGAATTTGAACTCAGGTCTTCTGATTCAAAATCCAAAAATCTTTCTACTGTACAGAACTGCCTTTCATAGTCATTCAGATCTAAAACAGAGTCCTTACTCTTACAAGTCATATATATATATATAAAAGACCATAATTATACATTCAAAAAAATTTTATGTAAAAGTTTTTAAAGGATGATAATTTTTCCTGAATCCTTCTCTAAGCATGAAATTCTTTATATTTCAGTACTCTTAATATGTTCATCCCTCCAGCCTTTATGTATTATAATATTTCATCAATTATATCTGATAAATCCAGGTGTGAATAATATTTCTGATATGACATCCATTATCTCTGAATTCATCTGTTTGGGAAACTCTCTTATTGACACATGGAGCAATTTAATGCATATTTTAGTAAATTACATTTATGAGGTTTTGTAGCTGAAAAATAAAGGATTGTCTGATGGCAAATTTTCTCAGCAATAAGCCTTTTTAAACTTGCTAAGTCGGCTCCCAATATGGTGGACATACAAGAATCCCCTAGGACCTGTGCACCACTAGCAGGAGCCGTGAATACCTTGAGCCACTTGCCTACTACAGTGAAGCATCAGGATAAGGATGGGGATTGAAATTGTAACTTCATGATTCTAGAGAACTCCCTTTACCAATGTAAATTGACCCATCCTCATCATGTTAATCTTTAGAATTTTCTAGAGCACTGAAAGGCTCAATGATTGCCCAGAGGCAAATCTTTATCAGAAACATGACTTGAACTCGGGACTTCTGTGTTCCTATTCCAGCTCTACTCAGGGGGCCACACTGCCGCTATCTATTAATCTATTCATTGTATCTTTATTTCTTTGTGCCTCTTTCTGTGTTCTTTATCTACCATACTTCACAAGTCCTACAAAAGCAGGTCTGAGCTCGAGGGACTGGGTCATTTCAAATCAGACCAGATAATTCCAGATGTAAATAGATGCTCAGAGTCAAGAGGAGACAGGAAGGCAAAAAGGAAAAAGGAACGAGAGAAAAAGAAACCCTTATGTGAGACAGCCTGCCCAGCTGTGTGCCACCCCGGAGGTCAGACAAACCCCTTTGTGGCTCGCTCTTTGAACGGGAGCCTCAACTTTTGCCTCATGGGAGGTGGTTTACCCCTTCCACATCGAGAGCTGGGCTTTTCCATCTCGTGCTCCTAAACCCGGGATTCTTCAGCTCTCTCTGTTTCCCTGGCTACTGTTGATTGCACCTCCTCGTTGAGGGAAGGCGGCTCCTTCCTGCTCGGCTGGAAGTGCTCGTGATGTTATCTGATGCTTCAGGGGAACTGCACAGTGCTGAAGTCAGGTCACTTGGCAGGCGAGGGATGGAGGGGATTGCTCTCCTGAGAGGTTTGGCTGAAAATGTAAATGTCTGTGATGTTCAGGGCTGTGGGTCTCTTTCCGTTCATGATTTGGGAGCGTAAAGACATGGGGAGTTCTTTTATTTTCTCCCCTTTGTGAAGAGCTTTGTCATTCACCTCTAAGATAAGTTAACAGGCTTGTTAAATCTGAGCCCTGCCTGTGTAGCTACATTTAAAAATAGCTTTGCTGGAAAGGCAGCGGCATGCCCGTGGTTCGGAGTAAAAGGTTGGAGCTTAATGAAGGCCATTTAATGTGTTATTCCAAATCTAAGAAAAAGCAGATCTTTATTACAAACATACCTATAATTTCTGTTAGGGGAATCCCACCATTTTTAATGGATATTTTTTTTCATACTCTTTTCTAATTAACTCCAGTGCTGAGATTACAGGGAGCTGGCCTTCAGAGCTGAGCTTTGCAGTGGTAATAAGCACTTGAGGTGATGCTTAATTAAACTAGAGTTGTGATAGGGAAGAGACCTATGCGGGGCTGAAGTGCTAATCCTTTTGCCTTGCTCCAGTGTCCCTGTGTGATTGTGATTGATGAGCTGATTCTATCTTACATCTTCATTTGCATCGTGTGTTAATACCCACAGGCAGAGGTGTTGTGTAGTACCAGATGAGAGCTCACTGCTAATACAGTCTAATGTGGTAATGGGATGGGGGAAGGGTAAGCCGCTTCTCTCGGCTCTTCAACTGAAATGGTGATTCTGTAGTCCGGGCGGAATGATCGTGGGGAGTCTCTTTCTGGAAAGATTGTTATTATTTTCATGTATTAAAAGTTGAGCGTCTTCTTCCGAATGTGTGTTTTCCCACTGCCCACTCTGTTCTCTCCCTTTTTTTATTTGTCTCCCAGTCATAGTTTGTAGGACGTTTCTGCCATGTGGCAAGGCTGCCGGCTTCCTATTACTGGAGGCTGCCGAGCTTTCTCTGGTTCTCTGAGCCAAAATAAATTGGCAGAGGACTCCAATTTGGCTTTGTTCCCCCTTCCTTAAAGACAGATGCTTTCCTCATTATCAAGCAAAGAATGACACTTTGTCTCACCAAGAGCTCAAACTTTTATAATAGCCCAGCAGTGTATGATCTTGGACCAGCTGGCTCAGAGGTGGGATTTTGAGTACTGTGAGTACTGTGTCCCTTAGCACAATGGGTTATGGAGTCATTATTGCAACTTCCAGGTGAACCTTAGCTAAAGATTGGACCAACGTGCTAGTCTCACCACGTGCAGTTCAAACTCCTCCAGCCAGCTACATTTCCCCCTTAATTGGAAAGGAACAAACGGGAGTAGATTGCACCTGCACTAGATTATTATCTGTCAGTGAGAAGAAAATGAAACAAAACAAAAACTATTTCAAATCCAAATGGAAGTTGGGAGCTTGCTTATTTTTGACAAGCCATAACTTTGGCTTGGCGACTTCTGTTCTTTGTGAAAGAACTGTCAGCAAGAAAATATGTTTTGAGTAGGCTTCAGTCTCCAAGATTGGGTATTTCAAGTGCTAAATGTCTAGTCGGTCGACAAGTAATTTATTAAGTTCTGATGTGCCAGGGAATGTGTTAAGAACTGGTGATATAAAGAAAAACAAAACCACAGGTCTTGCCTTCAGGGAGCTCACATTCTAATAGAATAAACAATATGTAAACAACGAAAATGGAAGGTAATCTTAGAGAGAAGCCATTAATAGGGTGATGTCTGAGAGGTAGGGGAAAGGAGAAAAAGGTTGGACTAGGAAGTGACTATGAATAGATCCCTTTTTCAGGAGGTGAGATTTGAGCCAAGAATTTAATGGATCCAGGGAAGCCAGGGAGGTGAGATGAGAAAAAATCATTCTAGAAATGGATGCCAGACAGTGAAAAGACAGAGTTAGTGGTTGAATGTCCTGTGTGAAGAACAGCAAAGAAGCCACTGTCGTTGAACTGTATGGAAGGGAATAAGATGTAAGAAGACTTTTTTAAAAAATTAGGAAGAGGACAGATTGTGAATATCTAAAGCAAGCTTTTTTTCCCCTTTTTTTCCATCTTTTAAAAAAAATTTCTGTGAATAAGTATTTTTACATGGGTTTGGGTTAGCCTTAAAGATAGTGCTCCTATAACATCTGAGAGAAAAAGGAACAGCAAAAGATATATTTAACTATCTTCATTCCCCATGTAAGCAGCTCTTGTTTACATTTCAAGTTTTCATTATTCTTGCAGCATGAAAAATCTTAACTAATATACTTTATACCCACTTTAAAGAAACTAACATAATCAAAAGCTAATTTAGGAAAGCTCTATGGTCATTTTTCAGGGCATAATGTGATATCCACACACTCCTGTAATATTAGTCTGCAAATATGAAACTGAACTACTTTTTTTAAAAAATGGTTTTTAGGGTTTGAGAATCTTATCTAGGGAAAAAATTCAATGCTCTCATTGGCCAGATAGGCCATCACTAGTATTGCTATGAAAAATCCAAATAAATGTCCTAGTGTTTTGTGGCACACCACTTTCTATCTGATATGATATAGCTTCAGTATACCTGATAATCTAAACTCCAATCCTTAAGTTTGAATTAAAAACCAGGAATTTTTTTAAATTAAAAAAATTTTTTTTTACTATAGTCAATTGCTAGTTTTAATATGATAATTACATTAGAATTTAGGAATTCATTAACAAAAATGGAGATTTGCTCCAGCTATTTGGCAGATTTAGGCCGACTGGATTAGATGAACATGGATGAAGTGAGAACCCTTCTAAATTACTTGCCTTCTTATCAAATGTGCAGACAGGAGATCCCCTTGACTTTAGAAAGTGTCAATGATTGGTCCAGAGGGCAGGGTATGAACATGAATCTTTGACTAAATAGACTCTAACATAATCTACTGAATTCATAATTTACTTAGAATTTTGAATGTCTTATAAGTGTTCTTCTGTACTCCAGCTTAGCATATTGCCTAAAATAATTTAGATAAGAATAACTAAAAGTTTAGGATGTTGCCTAAATAATGCCAGAGTGACGAGTCTCTGTTTTAATTTAATTTTGAAGAAAAAATTATAATTTTGGTAAGCTATTCTAAAAAGTTTTACTTTTTATCTTGTTCACATCTTTCGTAGCATAGTGTAATAAGATTTTTTCTTTTTCTGTTTAGTAGTAGGTCATAAACAGATTGTGTTTGTCTCTTTCTCAAACTTTCATTAATTTAAAGACATTTAATTCCTTTTAGTCTTTTCTTTCCCAATGTCAAATTTCCAGTCTTTGAATCATTTTCATTAATCAACTCTGAACTTTCTCTGCCTACATCTTCTCGCCAACAAGATCCCATTTGTTCAAACTTTGTCAGAGTTTATCATCCATGACAATTCCAGGCAATCACCTCTACATACTACATCTTAACATAAAAATTTCTCTATTGACCTGCCTTTAGCTTGTGGTACAATATAGTAATCTTCATTGCAGTGCAGGAAAAATCCTCCACAGATTCTCTAGTATATGACTTTTCCTCAGTGGGAATCTTCATTATAGTATCCCTGAGTCCTTATTGACCTTGCAACCTCCTGGTTTGTTATGCTCCTATTTCTAATTTTTAACAGAATCCCATTCATATTTTATTGCTTCTCAAACATTTAAGAGGGATTTTGGCATGAATTCCATTTTCCTGAGGCAGCTTGATGATGTAATGTGTACTGGACTCTTAGGGAAGAAAATCCCAGTTCAAATCCTGCCTCAGGCAATTACTAATTCTGTGTAGCCAAGCTTCTTAACTTCATTGTGCCTCTGTGACCTATAAGGTTTCTTCCAGTCCTAAATCTATGATCTTTTCCACAATTGGCTGATTATTCTTCTATATTTGGTAATTATCCCATCATTCATGTGGATATCTCTCCTATTTTTCTGGACATTCAAAAATAATGCATATGTTACCTGGCAGGTCCAGGAAAAATGCCAACAATATCCAAGCATTTCTTCTTTTTCTTTCTTTGACTTTGCACTCTATGGAAATCATATGCTTACTGAGAAAAGATGCTTTTGTTATCTCTACATAAATAGCAAGATATTTTCATATAGAACTAAGTCAGCCTGTAGTTTTGACCTTAAATCAAGGCCCTCAGAAAACAAACTGACAAGAAATGAGAATTCAGGATTTATATTGGCAAAATAGTACTCATTCCATTATTACCATTTAGGGCCATTTTCTTATGTTAGGGTAAGTTACGAATGAAAAATTTCTAATCAGAGAATTGCATTTAGTGGGGGACTATCCCTACATGCACATAGCCTAAAGTTCTTCCTAAACTAGGAATGGGTTGATATAAAGGGGGAATTATCTAGACATTTGAGCAATGCTAAAGTCACTTCCTCCCTCTAAAATTTGCTTTGCAACTCTGTAAAGTTAGGGATTAAACTGATCACTCTAGTTCCTTCTAGATTTAACAGTCTAGTGAGTTCTGTGTTTTGAGGAAATCATCCAGGTAATTTATTTTCTATATAATTGCTCTTGGGAATTGCTGTCAATGTAGGAATGGTAAGCAGTGATTTCTAAGGCAGATAGGTGGTACAGTGGCTAAGAATATCCAGCCTAAAGTCGAGAAGACTTATCATTCTGAGCTCATATCTGCCCTCTGACACTTACTAGCTGTGAGACCCTAGACAAATCAGTTATATCTGTTTGCCTTAGTTGTCTGAGCTAAAGAAAGAAATGGCAAACCACCCTGCTATCTTTGCCAAGAACAACCCAAATGGGGTCATGAAAAGTTTTACAGAACTGACACAACCTAATAACAACAAAGCAGCAATTTCTATGGCATAATTTAAAAGGATGCTGGGGAAGAATCATAGGACCATAGATAAAAATTTGGAAGGGATCTTAGAGCCCATCTAGTCCAAATTTCTAATTTTAGAGAGAAAAAAAAACCTGAGGCTCAAATAATAGAATTGACTTGTCCAAGATCACATTAGCAGTCTGTGTATTTGAGGGTAGGGATGATGTTTTAGCTTTTTTTTTTTTTTTTTTTGTATTCCTAGAAATCAATACATCATCTGGCACATATTATTTGCTTAATAAATATGCATTGATTGATTGATTATGTATTCCTATTTCCCATGCCTTATTTAGTGATTAAGTAATTACTTAATTAGAATGAGGATTTAAAACTAGGTTCTCTGACTCCAGAGATGAAATGTTTTTTTTTTTCTATTGCATCATGCTGCATTTCTTATCTGTGAAGCAAATGTGTAACTAAAAATCGTCTAAAATTCACTTAGATCTCAAAATATAGTAAAAACTAAGCTAGGGGCAGCTAGCTGGTGTAGTGGCTAGAGCACCAACCCTGAAATCAGGAGGACCTGAATTCAAATTTCATCTCAGACATTTAACACTTCCTAGCTGTGTGACCATGGGCAAGTCACTTAACCCCAACTGCCTCAGCCAAAAAAAACCAACAACAACAACAACAAAAAAACTAAGCTAATTAAAATATTCGGAAATGGCCTTGGTCATTAATTTTCTTGTTCATTGTAGCTTATCTAAGCAGAAAACCCTGTCACTTTTGACCCATGTCCAAAATATTTTTCAAGAGTTTATGTGATCCTCTTCCTGCCTTAGTAAATATATAGTGTTTCTTATTATGATTGAACTTTCATGTGATAAAGAATAATCTGTTAGGCCTTGAAGCCATAATCATAAGCATATATCCTTACAATATAGGAAATGGGGCTAAAGGTACACTGACCTGAAAACAGAAGTTATTTGCTTTAAAAAAAAAAAATTCTTGCTATTTATTTGTTTTCTTATGATTTTTATCTCTCTCTTCAAGTGGAATGTTTTAATAAAATTCTAGTAATTTATTACTCCAGTTAGTTGGTCTAGTTATTTAAATGTTTAAGTAGCACCTGCTTTTTATAAAGCACAGAGAAATAAGTAGACACATAGTCAACAAGCATATATTATTGCTATTGTTTTTCATTTGTTTAAGTCTTGACTAACTCTTTCTGACCCTTGTGGGGTTTTCTTGGTAAGTATACTATAGTATTTTGATATTTCCTTCTCGAGGTTATTTTACAGATAAGGAACTGAGGCAAAAGGGTGGAGTGACTTGCTTGGGGTCACATAGTAAGTGTCTGAGACCAAGGATGACTTTTCCTGACTTCAGGCCTGGCACTTCATCTGCTGTACCATCAGGCTGCTCCAAAGAAGCTATTAGGCACCTACTGTTTACCAGGAGTTGTACTTATTGCTGGGAATACAAAACAAAGACAAAAATATGGTCCCTACCTTCAAGGAACTCACATTCTAAGGGAGGAGACAACACACCAAACAATTGTGTAGACATAATATAAATGGGAATTAATTTTTTTTGTTTTTTGTTTTTGCAATATTCCAGGGTATTTTTATTAGTCACTCTAGGTTTGACCCCCAATGCTGATCCAGTGTTGGCTTCATTGATATTAGTTTGAGGGATAATTATTAATTTAGTATAAACACAATTTTTATAATGTATTTGATGATCATTCTAAAATAGCACACTCAAAAAGAAAAGAAATGCCTAACATTGTATAGTTAAAATATTTTTTAGGTTTTCTTTTTTTAAATTTTTTAAATTATTATACCTTTTTATTTAAAAAAAAAACATATGTAGGGGTAATTTTTCAACATTGACCTTTGTAAAATCTTGTGTTATAACTTTTCCCCTCCTTTCCCCCATCCCCTCCCCTAGATGGCAGGTAGTCCAATACATGTTAAATATGTTAAAGTACATGTCAAATCCAATATATGTAGACATATTTATACAATTATCTTGCTGCATGAGGAAAATTGGATTTAGGGGGAAAAAGAAAAAAAAAACCTGAGAAGAAAAACAAAAATGCAAGCAAACAATAACAGAAAGAGTGGTCCACACTCATTTCCCATAGTTCTCTCTCTGTGTGTAGCTTATTCTCTTCTTTACTGAACAATTAGAACTGGTCTGAATCATTTCATTGTTGAAGAGAACCATATCCATCAGAACTGATCACTGTATAATCTTGTTGTTGCCATTTATAATGATCTCCGTCCTGCTCATTTCACTCAGCATCAGTTCATGTAAGTCTTTCTAAGCCTCTCTGTATTCATCCTGCTGGTCATTTCTTACAGAACAATAATATTCCATAACATTCATATACCACAATTTACTCAACCATTCTTCAATTGATGGGCATCCATTTATTTTCCAGTTTCTAGCCACTACAAACAGGGCTGCCACAAACATTTTGGCACATACAGGTCCCTTTCCCTTCTTTAGTATCTCTTTGGGACATAAGCCCAGTAGAAACACTGCTGGGTCAAAGGTTTGATAACTTTTTGAGCATAGTTCCAAATTGCTCTCCAGAATGGCTGGATGTGTTCACAATTCCACCAACAACATATCAGTATCTAAATGGGAATTAATGTGAAGAAAAAGCACTAGTATGGGATAGGATATGGGGTAACATGAGAATAAGGTAAAGTCTCTTACAGAAGGTGGGATTTGAGCTGAATCTTAGTTGAGGAGGAGGCAGCCAGGATGCAGAGTTGAGAAAGAAGAGCCTTCTTGAATTTAAAGACAGAGTATTGTGCTTGGGAAATAGAAAAAAAAAAAAAAAAGAAGGGTTCAGTGTCACAGGATTATAGCGTGCAAATAAGGAATTAAAATGTAAAAAGACTGCAAAGATAGAAAGGATCTAGTTCATAACATTCTTTAAAAGCCAAATGGTAAATTTCATATCTAAGCCTTCCAGGAACAAAAAGTCACTGAAGTTTATTGAGTAGGGAGGTGATATGGTGAGAATAGTACTTCATGAAGATCACTTTGGCGCTGAGTGAAGGACATATTGGAGTGGGGAGAGACTTGAGACAAGACGATCAACAAAAGCCCATATTGCACTAGTCCAGGTGTGAGATGAAGATATACCACTTGCCTTCAAGATGCTTATGGATTAGTAGGAAGGAGTCCATTCTTTCTAAAATGAGTCATTTATATCAAACTCTCCTGTTCCCAAAGGTGGTAAATGAGGCTAAAATAGCAAATGACAAATTAGCACAGTGATGGAATATATGATGGCAAAATGCCTCATCCACCAAAGGATAATTCATATGTTCTAATTTTCTTTTAACCTTCAGCGTGAAGTTGTTGACATCATTTGCAAATGAATATTATGCCAGTAAAAGAAATGCAGTGAACAAAGTGAAAACCTGTATCTCTCCTCAAAATAGGGAGATCACAGGTAGAAAAACTCTATTTGTGTTTTTTTTGGTTTGTTTTTTGTTTTTGGGGGTTTTTTAAAATTTGCCAATGAGGAAAACTCTTGCTTATTTCTCTAGCCTACTGTGAGTTGGTGGGTGGGATGAGTCAAACTCTCTCTCTCTAACCCCACTGATTTTGTTTGTTTTCTCGTAGGCTGAATTTGAAAGATTCCTCCCCCCCCCCAAATTTAATGATTCCCTTCCCCCAACAGAAATTGTCTTCCAAATTATTTTGTTTTTATTTGTTTTTTCTCCGTAACACAAGGATAAAGGCATTTATCTGTAAGGTGAAGTAAGCTACATTTTAACTGTTTCCTAGACGCCTATAGATGGTCTCATTGTAAAAGTTCTTAAGGGCAAGGTCAATGTTGTCTATTTTCAAAGATCCCATAGCCTACTACAGTGATTAATACAGCAGATATAAAATTGAATTGAATTTCTAGCTAAATATGGTGTCTTGATCCTCATGTGCTAGCAAAGAGAACTAGGAACACTTTCAGAAAAGATATTTAAAAACATTTACCCTGTTTTCCCTTACCTCACACCTTATCCAGCTGTGTAAACACTGTACTAGAAAAACAGAGAGGCTTCCTAGTCACACAATGAATAAGCCAAATACTTTTTTTACTTGTCTATGTAATACAGAAATGAAGAACACAGATCCATTTATTCTTGAAGACTTTTAAAGCAGGTACAGGTTAAGCATAGGGTATCTGAAAAGTATCCAAAATAGGCATCCATAATTATCCAAAATAGACAAATAGCACTGAGTATAAATGAAAAATTGATTTAACAACTGAATGATTTCTAGAGCTTTAGAGCTTTCTTTTTGTCTTCCTTTCCCCACGTTCATTTTTGAAGATGGTTCTGATAGCGGTAGTGGTAAAGCAAGAATTTAACTTGGATTCACAATTGGGGCTGGCTTCTTTCATCCTTTTCGAGTCAAAAGGAAGAGCCAAGTCATGGTTCTGAATCCCATTCAGAGTGACTCCAGGAATCATTAGGCTACATGCATCAGAGTGAATTTTGACTAATCAATTTTTGACCAACCACTATGTCACAGTGGACCTCCCATTGCTGTTGTTATTGTTTTGTTATCCTTCAAGAATCAATAGTTTCTTTAAAGTAGACCCTCCACTAATGAAGATCACAGCATTTTTACAACATGGTGGACTTTGAGAGTTGAGATCAAAAAATTCATCACTATGTAGATTGATAGTAGATGTAGATAGATACTATATAGTATCTATATGTGTGCATGGATATATATATATATATAATATATATATATACACATATATATATGTACATATTATATATATATATATATTTTGTGTTGAGCCTTTATACACTTTACACACTTAGCTCTGCTATTGGTGAGTCTCATATGGAAATTGTATTTAGCATAGCTTTATGTGCCAGAGTTTGTGCCATGTTAACATAGCTTTCATGAATACAGAGTCAACTCTATGCTATGATTGTAGGATGATTTCCGTGGAAGATTAATGTTATATTCAGCCCAAATCTTCCTTACTGCCATGAGTTCTGTTCCCTGGGGCCAACAAGACTAGGTCATATTTATTTTCCTCATGACAGTCCTTCAAATAATTGAAATCAGTCATCACCTCACGCTCACTCTCTTGCTCTTACTCTGTTTTCTCTTCTTTTACCTAAACAGCTTTCGTTCTTTAAACTGATCTTTATATTGAATTCTTTCAAGTTTGCTCAGCTCCTTTGGCTGGGATTTAGCTAGTTAATGTGCCTTCTAAAATGTGCTACCCAGAACAATATATAGTACTCAACAACAGCAGAATTCATTAAGGTTGTCATCTCCTATGTTGGCTGCCATGTGCTGTGGACTCATAATGAGTTTGTAGTTCATTAAAACTCCTACATGGACTACTTCATAATCACGTCTTTTCAACATCTATATTTGATATTTTAACACCAGTCTAGTATTTTTACATTTGAAACTTTTAAATTTAAAACATTTTCTTGCTTGTTTCAACCTACCTTTTTAGAATGTTTTTGTGATGCCCAATTCTGTCATTCAGTATATTTGCTATCCTTCTCAGCTTTATTTTTTTCTGTAGATATAAACATTTCACCTCAAAATTTGGTCCAAAGTATTAATAAAAATCTTGAACCATATTTTCCATATATTATATACTCCATATTCTTAAGATTCTGGAGTATCTTGTTAATATCTACTAGACTCACTTACCTTATGACATTTCCCCCAAATCATTACTATTGATAATATTTTTAAAAACCACTTAGAACATGTACATCTATCTCAGATGCTATTGCAGTGAACTCTTATGTGACTGATAAGATTATTGTATTACTTTGAAAACTGCTTGAAATACATCAGCTATTATCAGCAGCATGAAAATCCATAAGTTTTCATTGTAGTGGAATAGGAAAGCCTTGTTGAGTAAATGGGTCAGGGATACTGGAAAGAAAGAAACTATTTAATTTTTATTTTGCTCTATTTTCCATGCCAATCCAATTCAATCCAACAAGTATTTATTAAACATTAATCATGTAAAAAGTACTGGGTAAGTGCTAAAGATTCAACAACAAAACAAAAACATTGGATGTTCCCAAAGGGCACACTTTCTACTAAGTAGTGGGAAGATTAAATTGATTCTGTATCATTTTTTATTGATTTTATTTATAATTAACTGATTTTGTCCATTAACTGCTTAAGTTGTGGTTCTTTGTCTTAGAATTTAGTTTAGAAATTCAGCAGGCTTGTAATGAGTTAAGTTTAGAAATTTGGTTCTCTTGATAATCCCTATTCTATTCTTGCCTCAAGTAAATCTGCTATCCTTGGAGGATGTGGGTGGACACTGGGGAGTCTGGTCTGGTATCTTTACAATACCAAGCTATCTTTCAAGGATGTCTGGTTTGCTATCCAAAAAAGTCTGATCCATTATCTTTACTCTAACCTTGCAGGTAAATGCAAACAATGAACTTTTCTTAGTCATAGGAGGAAAGAACAGAGTTGTTGCTAGCCCTTCATTCCCACTTTATAACTAATTATATTGTCCTTTATATTTCAACCCTGTACCCAATTATAACTTCTTCCTCATCTCTGAAGTCCTCTTCTTTGTTCTGTATCCCCAAAACTGTAAAAGGGAAGTTGTTTTGCTCAAGGTCTTTTAGCTAATTGAGGTAGTCATTAGACCTATTCTATTGGAAGGTTTGCTTTCAGTCTTGCTAATAAACTGTTATCTTGCTCAGGGAATACTTGCTTCAGGTTTACTTTTATTGAATTTCACTCACAACTATAGGATATGACATGTAAGTATATACATAATTTAATGAGAAGGGGGTTTAAGCACCAATAATTAAGGCAATTAGCAAAGGTTTCCTGTAGAAGATGCAACAAGCAACAGATTCTAAGAGAGTAGATTCCAGGAATGAAGGACATCCAGTTCAAAGGAATGGTGATGCAAGAGAGAATGCTGAAGTCAGAGAAGTTACAGATCAATTTGTTTAAAACTTATAATGAAGGAAAAAATGATATACAGTAAGCATGGAAAGGTAAATTGAGTCCAATAAAATTAGCACTAAATGAGGTTTTCTCTTTTGTGTTTTTTATTATTAATTAGTTACCTTCTGTTATAATTTCATACTTGACATAAATTTTAAAATTGTTTCATATTAAATAATGCTTAAATAGTATATGGATAGTATGTCAAAGAAGGAAGAAAGGAAAAGAAAGCCAAAGAAAGAAAAAATCAGAAAGAAGGGAAAAAGAAATGAACAGGCAAGGTAAGAGAAATGCCAATAGGCAGAAGAAAAGTGTGTATGAGGGGTGATAAAATGGAACCAGATTGCAAAAGGGTTTAAATGCCAGGCTATTATATGTTTGCATTTTGCTTTAGAAGCAATAGGGAGCCATCGAAGGTACTTGGCTAAATGAATATCAAGTCTGGCTTGTGTTTCAGGAAAATTATTTTGGTGGCTATATGAAAAAAAGTTTGGAATGGGGAAAGCCAGAAAGCCCAAAGTCTCATAATTTTGGCAATAAAGTGGTAAGAACTTGAACTAGGAAGGGGACCACATGAGTAGAATAATGTGACAGATACTGTGGAGGTAGAAATGGCAAGATTTGACAACTTAATGAATATGCAGAGTGAAGAAAAACAAAAATTTGAGACTGTTGATTTAAATGACTGAAAGGATATTAACATCCTCAAAGGAAATACAGAAATTTTAAAAAGTAATTAAGGTAAAAAAAAAAGTTCAGTATTGGACATGTTGAGTTTGAGGTCATCCATTTGGAAGTGTCTAATAGACAATTGGTTATGGTGAACTGGAATTCAGATGAGACATTAAAGTTTACTATAACAGTGTGGGAACCATCTACATAAAGTTAATAGGTGGATCAATGACAGCTGCTGAAATCACTGAGAAAGTGTGTATAGCAAATGGCTACACTGATAGTTAGGAAGTAGGACACAGATATAGCAAAGGATGATTGGTCTTCATTCTCCAAGAGTACCAAAGTAACATCACTATGATATAGTTGTGTTACAGTGTGTCTGACTGGCTGACTAGACCAATATGAGCTCAGGAGTGCTCTGCCACAGATCAAACACAAATAGTCATTATGAACATTTGGGGAGGACTCTCTAACTTTGCACATTTCATGTTTTTTTTCTGAATTAATTCCATTCTGTTTTGCTCATGGAACACAACACCTGATGATGCTGGGGGGTCCTGTACCAGTGTCTCCCATGCCATACAATCAGTTCTAAAGTTCTTAAAAGAAACCTTGAAAGTGTCCTTGTATTGCTTTTTCTGACCACCTTATAAGCACTTGCACTGTGTGAATTCTCCATGAAATGGTCTTTTTGGTAAGTTAGGAAGTGGAATACATATATAGCAAAGGAGGATAGAAAGGAAGATTTAGGGCAGAACCAAGGAGAATGACTGAGCTTTGGACTGGAAAAGATTGAACAAAAAGTACTTAAAAAGACATTGAATTCAAGATAAGTAAGGGAATAAATAAGAGAGCTCCATGTCACATGATTCTGACAAACTACATTCCAGGGTATTGAAAATGATGTTCAAATGTAATTGCTGTACAGAATGAAAGATGAATCACAGAATGGGAAGGGACAAATTTTCTGGTATTCAAAAAGGAAAGGGAGCAGAATATGAAAACTACAGATCACTAAAGTTGATATCAATTTCTAGTAAATTTTTAAAATGTATTTTAAAATGGTAATTAAGGAATATCCAAAAAAGAAAGACAACAAAACATCAAGGTAATACCAGACTGACTTCATTTTCTTTATTTTTTATATCATTATTAGACTATGATGTCTCATTAGATTTCTATGGATATTATTTGCCTAGATTTTAGCAAAGCTGAAATGTCCTCATTGATAGCTATAGGAGAAGGTGGAAAGTTGTGGACTAAACAATAATATATCACAGATTTAGGAAAAACATTTCTAAAGAAGTTATTCAGGAGTTTTTTCATTAGTAGTGCATTTTTTGACATTTTGAATCAGTGACTTGATCAGAAAAATACATGGAATTCTTATAACATTCTCACCTGATACAAAATTGTGAGCTACAGCTAATGTAGTTGGGTGACAGTAAAGATTTTAAAATATCTCAGTAGGCTAAAACTATGGACTGAATCTTAATAAGATGACATTGATTAGAGATAAATGTAAAGTCTTCTTGGGCTCAAAGAATCAGGTTCAAAGTAGACTACTGAGGAAAGTGTGGTTCAACAAATGATTCAATTTTTTAAAAAGAAGTGTTTGGACTTTAATAGACTACAGATCAGTGTCTGTCAGTGAAGTGAGATGGCAGCCAAAAAAAAAAAAAAAAAAAAAAGGCATTGTTTCAGGACTAGGGAGTTGAAAGTTCCTCTGTTCTCTACCCTATATATAGGAGTCTTGTGTTTAATTCCACATGCTACATTTTGGAAGTATATTAAGACATCTATTGAAGGGTTACTTAGAATGCTGAGGGATCATGGTATCATATATTATACAAATCATTTGAAAGAAAAGGGAGTATTGAAAAGGGACAAAGCCTGGAAAGGGAAGATTTAGAACATATGTGATAACTGCTTTAAATGATTCAAAGGGCTTTCATGCCTAAGAAAAATTAAAATTGGTGGCAGGATAACTATTTGGGGAATATCTTATTCAGATGTTTGTTGGACATAGTCTCCCAAGTTCTTTATTTTTGAAACACTTGATTCTGTGATTTGTGATTTCTAAAACTTTGCACTTGACAAAATAGAAAATTTTCCAGCAAACACTTCTGTGTCCTTCTGTTTCATTCTAGGAACATTCACCCTCCCACTAAGGAAGATCAGGCTAATCAGTAAACACTGAAAAGATATAATCAGTAGAGAGGAATTGAGACCTTTGCTTATTTTCCAGAGAGTTATCTGCAGCAGGTTCTACCTGAAGCCAGCTTTAGGGAATAGACTTTCCCCTCCTGTTCCTCCTGTACCCCTAGACCCTTTAAGAAAGAAATATGGATTGAATTTCACTGTTGCACAAAAACCTCCATCCTTTCCCACTGCCTGCAGGGTAACATCCAAAGTCCTTAGCCTGACATTCAAGGCACTCCACAATCTGGACCCAATTACATTTCAAGCCTTATGCCCCATTACTTCCTTTCATAAACCCTCTGCACCAGATTACTTGGATTTACTCACCATGTCCTGTATGCTTTATACTTTCGCACCTTGTCATCTTTGTTCACATCTTTCCCCTGCACTCTTTTCTAATTTCTAACTATTCTCTAGCATCCAGTTTGACTATCACCTCCCTTCTGAAGCTTTATCTAATCCCTGAAGGTCTATTCCATACTTCCACAGTCTTTTTTAGATTCTATAACATTTACTATCTGTACCCCCTCCTAAAATCTTTATGTGATGCCATTTACCTTTATACGTATGTGACTTCTCTTCAAATATGTTTTAACTCCATGAGAGTGAGGACTGTATGTTCAATACTTTTTAGGTCTCCTGTTACAACTACCCCTGTACTTGGCATTCAATAGGTATTAGCTTATACTTACTCATTGATTGGTTTATTTATACCACCTATAGGTGGTAGGTGTATAATATAGTAGGTACACAACGCGAGTCTTGTTTTTCCCTCTTATAAATCATAATATTTTCCATGACAGTGAAATAGATACAAAAATTTCATTAGCTTTCAGACAGAACCCTCTGCATCGTTCTTTTAGTTCATACCCAAATCCCATCCATAAAAAGAGGAAATTTTTTTCACTTCAAAAACCATCAAGGATTAACATAAAAATTTTAAAGCAGAAAATTTCATAACACATGCAATAGAGAATTAAGAAGTTATCAGCCAAATACTCTTCGTGTTAAGCATATTAGTCTAATAATCTTAGATTTCAGCGATAGGCCCTAACATGTGCCTGTGATAACTAAATGGAACTCCACTTTCTCTGATTGAATCCAGCTAACAATTTTACGCAGCAAGATCTAATTTGAATGTCTGTTGCAGCTAATAGCTTCCTGCACATGGAGACATGTTCAGACCTCCTTGTCTAACTCCACCCATAATGAATGCCTAACTCCGCAGTTTATTTCATCAGTGGGGAAAAACTGTCCAGTATAAATATTAGTCAGTTGATTTCACACAATTAAAACAAGCTCTTAAAAGCATTTTACCTCTTAAAAATATCCCAAAATTGGCTCTGTAGGCTGGTTATCAGAGCCCTGGGAACTTGTGTTAGGTTTTGGTGGGAGCTAAGTTTCTGTTTAATTTAATATTCTGTTTTTCTAAGGCCTTTTTGGTGTGAAGACCAGAATTGTGAAGAAAGGGTCCTGGGAAGTCAATAAGTTCCCTATGGCTGGATAAGTCATTGAGTTTGGCCCACCAGTCTTTCCCCTAATCTATTGTAGGTAAGATTTTTTGGCCCAAATTGGATGGATGTACTTGAGTGTAGCACCTGGGGGCACACCCCAATGTTCAGTTTAGACTTCCCTCTCCCAAACAAAACTATCCAGTTCCAAGATCCTCTGTGGATAAATAGCCACTCAAGACCATAGGTCCTTTCCCCCTCTTATATCATAGTATTTTCTATGATGGTGAAATAGGTAAAATATATTCACTTTCAATAGTTATCAAGAACAGGACATGGTTACTTCAAGACAAAAGCATTTATTGAAATAAGAATATGTTGTTATTCAATGATTTCTGTGTTGTCTTTTCATGACCCCATTTGAAGTTTTCTTGGCAAAAATAATGGAGTGATTTTCCAGTTCATATTACAGATGAGGAAACTGAGGCTCACAGAGTTAAGTATTTTGCTCAGAATCACATAGCTAGTAAGTATTTGAGGTCAGATTTAAAGTCAGAAAGATGAGTCTTCCTGATTCCAGATCCAGTACTCTATCCACTGTGCCATCAAGTTCTACCCCAAATAATATATTAATCATCTAACATTTATTAAATGCCCACTTTGTACCTGATCACTGTTCTATATGACGCAAATAGGTATTGCTGATGCAAATACATAAGCCTGATCTCAAAGAGCATACCTAGTGGAGGGCCTTAGCAGAATGAATCATAACATATTCGAAGATAAGTAGCATAAATATATAAGTATATAAGTAAATATAAGTAAAAAATAAATAAGTAAAGCAAACAGAGTGATTTGGGAAGGGCTTTAGTAAATACTGAGTTGAGGAAGGAGAGATTTCTAGGCATGAAGGATAGTCTATGCAAAAACTTAGTGTCAGATGAAAGACATGTATATGGGTCACAACAAATGATATAATGTTGGTAAAGCACTTAACACAATGCCTGGCACATAGTAGGTACTATGAAAATGCTAGGTATTCATCATCATGATGTGGAATGTGTCAGTAAAGTATAATCACTCTGAAATTATAGACTGTGAAAGACATTAAATGTAAAGTATATAAAGACAAAAGCATTTATTAAGTATTTACAAATATTTTCTTATCTCATCCTTATAACAGTCCTAGGAGGTAGGTGCTACCTCTTTTTTACCTTTTTTTACAGTTTGAGGAACTGACAGAGATTGTGACTTGCCTAGGGATCATATGATTTGAATTCATGTCTGCCTATCTCAACCCAATACTTTCTGTTATGTCAATGAATTACTTCTTATTTTTTATCCTAAAGATAGAGGAATTTGCATTTTATCCTAAAAACAAAAAAACTTCTTGAGCTGGGCTCACTTGTACTCTGACTTCTGCTTTAGATTTCTAAAATGTGAGCAAAGGTTCCTCAACTAGGATCCATTATTATTATTTTTTTTTTTAACTTTGTAAAAATGTTTCAGTATGATTGGTTTTCTTTGTAATCTTGCACATTTTATTTTATGCATTTAAAAATGTGATTTTAAGAAAGAACCATAAACTTCCCAGGAGCCAGCCAACGGATTCCAGGAGGCAAAAAAAGATTCAAAATACTTCTACTTTCTACAATAGATGATAGTTCAGAAAAGAGGAACATTCCATGTAGGAAAATCAATTAGAAATCTGCTATAATAGACCACATAAAGAATTATTCAGAATGATAATTATGATATAAGGAGATAAAGGCCAGGGTTGAAAGAAATCAGGTTTGGCAAGCAAGCCCTGATCTCATAAGCACATTTTGAATGTCTGCAAAATGCTGCTTTGTTGAATATCAGGTTTATAATCCTATTGGACACATACTTAATGTCACCTCTCTAGGTTTTTGTGAATATTAAATGAGATAATATTTGTAAAGTGCCTAGCAAGAGGCGCCTCACACATAGTAGATGCTTTTCAGTCCTTCCATCCTTCCTTCCTTCCCTCCTTTCCTCCTTCCCTCCTTCCTTCCTTCCTTCTCTTTTTCCCTCCTTTCCTCCTTCCCTCTTTCCTTTCTTCCTTCCTCCCTTTCTCTCTTCCCTTCCTCCTTCCCTTTTTCCCTCCTTCCCTTCCTCCCTCCCTTTTTCCCTTTCTCCCTTCCTTCCTCTTCCTTCATGTTCTCTCTGTTTTTATATATATATATATATATGTGTGTGTGTGTGTGTGTGTGTGTGTATATATATATTCTTTTACCACTTGCCTTTGCTATAGAAGGAGCTGAAGTCTTTACTTGAAAAATGTCCTCCCTGGCTTTTTTTTTTTTTTTTTTTTAAAGGTCTCCCTAATCTGGTTCCCTTCAATCTTGGCTACTAAGCCTTTATTTCTAGCTGGAGTTTCTTTGCTCCAGGCACAAACTTTAAAACAAAGAATTGAGGTGGTTATGGCTAAATAGGTATTGCCTTCAGGCTTAACTCTTTCTTTTGAACTCTCTTCCTAGTCAGGGACCTTAGGTCTAAATGTTGAAGACATTATCATAGTTTGTCGTGATCATTCTGTTTACCTTCAGATTTTAATTTCTGGAGATTAGAACACAATTTCATGCATGTAGAAACAACTCAGCCACTAACTGCTAAGAGCTCGAGATATTGAGTCCCTGATTTCTCCATTTAATCTTTCTTCCTCTCCATTTCCTTTTTTCCTGTCTCCCTTCCTCCCCCCCCATTCTATCCCTTTATAGATACATACATACATATATACAAATGCATACACATAGATAAAGCTGTTATTTTGTATGTATAGATAGTGGTTCTCATCGTCACCACCATTTTTATTTCCATCATTACAACTGGAACTTCTTCTCTTTCTTTGTTTTCTCAGCACTTAGTGTTTCGTTTTGTTTTGGGCTTTTTTGGCCCTGGTCTCCCATTGCGTCCAGGGCCATCTCTAGTCGTTCTGATTTACATCTGGTCACTGGACCCAGATGGCTCTGGAGGGGAAAGTGAGGCAGGTGACTTTGCACAGCCCTCCCTCACTTAAATCCAATTCAGTTGCATGTCATGGCATCCCCTCCCTGAAGTCATGATCCTCTGAGAATGAAGAACAAACAACACTTAGTTTAGTAACTGACTCCTGGTAGAGGGTAAGAGGAAGACAAACCCAGAGGTCAGTTAAATGTTTGTATCTTAATTGCCTTGTTGTTTCATAGTCTTTTATAGATATCATTCAAAGAAAAAGCCTACTCTGATGCAAGACCTTTAAATCACTGAATTTTGCAAAGACTTAAGTCTCTTATAGTCCAGAAATGTATTCACACTCTAGCTCTGGTTCTCAGAATAATCTTTCTTTTTCTGGTATGGAAAAGTCTACATGGTCTTATGGTGATTTGCCTGATACATAGTTTAGCTTATTCTACTAAGAGTATAAACCTGTACAAAGATGCATAAGAAACAGATAGAAAACCCACCGTGGAGACCAGCATAGCTGAGTCAAATACCCCGTCTAACACATACTTACTGGATGACCTGATCCAGGCAATTCTCTGAGGTTATAAATTCCAAAGTAGGTACGCGGGGGCATTGGTAGAGGAAGTTTCCTAACTTGGTGTTCCTTATCCTGATGAAATAATAAATTTAATTTAAAAAATGTGTCTGTGAGAGGCAACATCGCCTCTTAGTTTGAGGACTTAGGAATCAATCAATTATTTTATTAATCACTTACATGCTAGGCATTGTGCTGAGTGTTGGTGACATAAAGACAGAAATGAAACTGCCTCTGTTTCAAGAGGCTTACATTCAATCACTTGAAATAACATAGATAAGAAATTGAAATTAGATTTAGAAATTATAAATAGATATATCTATTTCTGTCTATGGCAAATAAATATGTATAGAATAATTTTTTGCAGGGATACAAGTTTCCTCATGTAAGAATCAGTACTTGAGCAGCTGAGGTTATAGGGAAAGAGAGCTGCTAAGAGATGAAGTTAAATAAAAAGGGAGAACATTTCAAGCACCAGGTCAGGAGATAGGAATGTCTCATATGAGGAACATCAAGAAACTCAGTTTGATTTGAGAATTGAAAGCATGCAGGAGTAGAATGTGTCATCAATCTAGAAAGACAGGCTGGCACTAAAGTGTAGAGAGTTTGAAATTCCAGGGAAGTTAGCTTTTTTTTTCCTAGGCAGAAATTAGGAACTGTGACAAAAGCACTGACATGGCCAAGTCACACTCATACTTTCAGATAATTGTTATTATTATTATTACTGGACCCTGACTTGATTTCATTTGGGAGCATTATCAGTATTTTCACAGACCACATGGTGCCACAGAGACAGCAGAGCTTAGTTTTTAAAATGCAGGCTTTAAAGTCAGAAAGACCAAAGCTGAAGTGAAGTATCTCAGTAACCCTAACCTGGGTCAGGTCATTATACTTAGTGACATAGGGCGATCTCTAAGACTGTAGGTTCCAGATGAATTGCCCATTTGCATTAGTGAAGAGAAGTCTCATATTGGTAGTTGTCCAAATGATTAGAGAGCTGAACACATCTGCTCTATAACCTGCTATCTCATCCCAAAAAAATTCTATAAAAGACCTTGGGAAACATTTAAATAGCTTCTGGCCTTAAATAGTGCAATGGTAGCTTAAAGAATACTCTTTTTAACAACACTGTGAGAGAATAGAATAGAATGGAATGGAATATTATTATTCCCCTTTACAGATGAGAAAATAGAGTTCTAGCAAAGTGGGTGAAATGCTTAGGTTCACACAATTCATAAATTTCAAGGGAAAAATTCTCTCTCAAATTTCTCCTGATTCCAAGTCTAGTCTCTTTCCATTATTCTACATGGCATATGATAAGCTCACAATTACAGCACTTGTTACATAATGCTTTTCCCTAAAAATCACTGCATGATAGCTGTATATTGTGTTAGTACTGATGTTTTCACAGATAAGAAAAGTAGAACTCCCTAAAGTGGTTACTTTGACCATAGACACATTGCTGTTGTTGCTTTTATTGTAATTTCAGTTATATCTGACTCTTCATGATCACATTTGGAGTTTTCTTGGAAAAGAATGCTTTGCCATTTCCTCCTCCAACTTATTTTACAGATGAGGAAACTGAGTTTAACAGGGTTAAGTGACCTGCCTAGATTTACACAGCTGGTAAGTGTCAGAGGCTGGCTTTGAACTTGATTTTCTTGATTCTAAGCTAGCTAGGTAACTGACACATTGCTTTTCACACACTTTTCTTCTCAATCGACATCGAACTTGAGTACAGAAAAATAAAAGCAGGTATGATAGCCTACAAAGAAGTACCAATTTCTAAGAGCGTTTTTATTGGTTGGAGCTACTTTTTTTCTTCTCCACCT
Source organism: Antechinus flavipes (assembly GCF_016432865.1). NCBI lineage: Eukaryota > Metazoa > Chordata > Mammalia > Dasyuromorphia > Dasyuridae > Antechinus > Antechinus flavipes. The sequence continues at coordinate 305,748,514 of NC_067398.1, read as the reverse complement.
ATTGCTCCTCTCTTTTGGAAAAAAAAATTAATAGTTTCTGTGTTTGCTATATGTCAGTTAATTTTCATACACAGGTTACACGTTTTCCGAAAAAAAGCAGCTAGAAGAGTTTATTTGTAGAGTCATGAAAAATATGCAGTTCCCATGGTAACTTTCTCAGTTCAGGTGGTGGCCTATCCCAAGACAGGAGCCAGAATGTGTTAATTTTTGGAGGACCAAATGGTAGGGATTGGGAGGAAAAAGCTATACTTCAAAACCAGGGAATATTTTTCCGTGAACCACTCCAAATTAATGGATGTCTGTGCTCTTCTTCAGCACTGAACAGTGATGTCTTGAGAAAAAGAGGAAGAAATTTTTCCAAAAATGTACCTTAGCCCAGCATCTTCTGATCACAGTTGAGAACTGGAAGGGACCTCCACGGCCATTTAGGTTCTCATCTGGTTCCTTATATGCTGCTATATAAAGAATCCCAAATACACTGAAAATAGATTTTTTGTAAAGTTTTTCCTTGGGCCAGGCAGTAATGCTAAATGTTAAGGCAACAAATAGAAGCAAAGAAAACAGTTCCTACCCTCAAAGAACTTATGTTCTAAAATTGAAGGCAATTAAAGATTAAATATAAAAGAGAACAGAAGAGGGAAGGGGAGTCAAGTCAGGAGTGAAGTAAATAGGCCCCCTCCTGAAATAGATCTGCACACACAGTAAATATAAAGTGAGCCAGTTCTCCGTGGTCAAGACAGCATTTTTCAGTATGTTTTTTTTTTTTTTTCCTTTTTAAAAACAAAGACTTTAAAGTCTGTTCCTTCTAGGTAGTCAGATATAAGTTTGGAAAAACAGAAAAAACTCCCAGACTTTGAGCCTCTGCCAAGAGGAAGACCAGCACTGCAGAATTGTAAGAGCTGGGCTCAGTAAACATCCCAGTTTGTTTGGTAACAGCCCAAATTGTCAAAATGGTTATTTATAGACACGATAAAAACACCTTAACGTGAGCATTAACTCAGAAGTACACTGATGATCTCAGCTATAAACAAGTACTGCAAAGTGGTGTGGAGGCAGGAAGCCAGTCTTCCTCACTGCCTTTGCCCAATGATGGTTTGATAGCTGTTTTAATCTTGGAAAGTAAATAACATCCAGCATTGTGTTCCATGATTGCACAATGGTGCCAAAAATGGAAATGGTGCCCTTGCCTGGTCTAGCAGAAACACAAGCAGCAACCCTGCAGACATCTCCAATTAGGTCATCTTTGCTCAATCGCAGCCTCAAGAAAATCTGAGAAGGGGAAGTGGGGTTGCATGCAGAGGTAAGGAGTTTGGAAGCCTCAAACCAGGACAAGTCCAGCTGTGTAAAATGTAAGATGTTACTTTTGCTCCATCTTTTAAGAAGGGGATATCAGAATGATTTTGCATTCTGATTCTATAAGGCTGTCACACTATGGATATACCTACCTCTATCATGCTTTAATACTTAGGGTTGTTCAGCCATTTAAGTCGTGTCCAGTTCTTGGTGACCTCACTTGAAATTTTCTTGGCAAAGATAATAGAGTGATTTGCCATTTCTTTCTCTGACTCATTTTACAGATATGGATCTTGAGGCTTAGGGATTAATTGATTTGCTCAGGGTCACACACCTAGTAAGTGTGTGAGGTCACATTTGAATTTAGGTCTGTGCTCTCTCTACTCTGGGTACTCTGTCCACCAACAAAGAAAACAATTTCTTTATGATTTGAATAAATAGTATTTGTAAAGTTTTGTTTCATCTGCGTAAAGAGGGTTCAGAATTGGGTTTTCAATAGCATGAAAGCTCTCAGGCCTAGCATGGGTATGTTGAATGGATCTCCTGTCTGAACTGAGGGCAGAGAATGGTGGATTTCATTGCTGTAGATTGGCCAATTTTCAGTCATGTAAATTTTAATTTTTGGGGCCATTTGTGTGCTTGGGGTTTTTATTTTGTTAAAGATTTTATACTCCATCCATCAATATAGATAAGTCATTTGTCTATATCTGTAATTTGGGAGGATAAGTGAATTGTTCTTGATCACACAACTAGCATGAGTAAAAAACAACACTTGAACCCAGGTCTTCCTGATAGTAAGGTTAGTCCTTTATGCACAATGGCAAGATGGCTCTGCTTCTTGACGTAAGTGGGACGTTAAAAAATGCCTCATTCTGTTTTTCCAGAGCCAGCCAAGTTATCATTTGCACTGCAGACATACAATCCATCACCAGAACCATATCTGAAGTCTTTCCAATTTAATGGAACTTTTCAGAGCCCGTTTTCTGCTACCATACATTTCAAAAGCCCAGGATCATGAGTGTGCCACAGTAAAACGTTGGAGCAAGGCTTTAGTGGAATCTATTGACTTCAATCTTTGATTAACAAGAATTTGAATAATATGTTTACAGTCCTTAAAGAATTCTAGGATGAGAAGGTCCTGAGTGTGGGATGACTTTATATAGCCACTTAATAGTCTTTAGAATAGCTGAAATCAAAATGTTAAGGAAATCCAATCAGTAATAATTCCAGAATTCCTTTTGATGACTATTAAGTGGCTTACTTTACAGACATTCTTTCTCAGACACAAGCAGTGTGTTGATTTGGGGATTATTTTTGGCTATACATATTTGTTATAAAGGAGGTCTTTGTTTATTTAGGAGTGAATTGGTGAAGAGGGTTGATAGTGATTGACATGGAAAAAAGATTAGCAATGGAAAATATGAAATGGTTTAGAAAAGGAAGTGAGTCAGAGTACAGAATGGAGCACAAATAAGACAATGAAATGTTACATTGTTAAGATTGCCTATATGGTCTTTAAAAATACCATTTGTGGGAAATTTCAGCTTATTATACAGTTGTCTTCCCTGTATTTCTTTAGGTTTGGAACAATTATTATTATTGAACTCATATTAAATATAAAAATTAAATGCCCACCACAAAAGGAAGAAAAGTTTATACAATTTTTGCTTTACATGTGTTTATTTCCTTTCCTTTAATCCTCTCAGAATATTCTTTCCTATCCACTTTGTGCCAGGAAAATCTTTTAATATTTGGCAAAATTCTACAATCCCCTGACATACCAGTTCATGTGTCTGTTCATTATTCACCGTTCACTGTCTACATGTTCACAAACACAAAGGCAAATATCTTGATCTTTAGAAGTTACATCAAACCTACCAGTATATAGCTGATCTCATTAATTCAGCCACTGGTATCAGCCAGAGATCTTAAACCATTACCTGGCATTTATTTGTTAATTTGTTCATTTATTCCATAACCAATCATTAAATGTCTGCTTTGTGCAGAGTACTACTTTAACCTAAAGAGGAAGATAACAAAGTTAATTGAGATAAAATGACCATTTGTCATCAAACTGTCCTCTTGAAACTCATAACCAAATTGGATCGGAATACAACACCTATAAAATTTGCAATACTATGCTATCATTGTGTTGCTGGGTTTACTCTAAGAATAATAGAGTTCTACAGAAAAATAAGATAAAGGAAAGATCATTTTCAGTTGGGAAAATCAGAGAGGTGGCATTTGAGTTGGGTTTTGGAGGATGCTGAGAATTCAAAAAGTAGAGATAGGTAAGGGGAATGGAATGAGCAAAGCTACAAAGGTGGGAAAGTGCTAAACATACCAACAGTTGAAAAGTAATTTGATTTTACTAGAATGAAACAAATGAGAAAAGGAACAATGTGAGATAAGGCTGAAAAAGTAGAAAAGTATGAGATGCTACAGTGGTTTGAGTGTATAGACTTTATTATGTGAGCAATGGGAAGATATAGAAATGTTTGGGACAAACAAGTAAAACAATCTGATTTTTGCACAAGGAAAATTAGCTGACAATGGTATGAGGATTGAAACTGTGTGATAGAGCAGGATGTGATACATGGCACCAGACATGAATTAGGGATTTAGGGAAAGGAAAACTTTAAGTTCAGGGACTGAACAAAATTAAGGGAAAACAGAATTTGAGAAATTTTAAATTTTATTTTGGAAGTCTTGAGTTTCAGGTGACACCCAAATATAAAGGTAAAAAAAGCTAAGCAAGCAGGTAGAAATAAGGATTTGGAAATTTGGAATAGAGAGATATAGTCAAGCCTTGACTAATAGTACCTCCCTTGGCCTCCTCTCCCTTCTGATTGTAGATCTGGACTGTACAGGAGTCCAAAATCTAAGACTTTGGAGTTCATTCCTCTTTGCATCTATTGGCCTGTCTGTCTGTTTTTTAACTACACAGAATGAGATGAGGTTCTCAAGTTAAAGTGATAACTCTAATCTCATCACCCTGCTAATAACACACTCCTTTTGTCTATCCTTCCAGTTCTCCCCTTTCCTACCTATCTCCTCTCTTTCCTGCCCCCCTTTTCTGTGCTATCTCTTCTTATTAGACTGTGAACTCCTGGAGAGTGGGGATTTTTTTTTTTAATTAATTTTGTCCCTAGTGCTTTGTCCAGTATTTGACACAGTAGGAAGGTGCTTAATAAGTGTTGATTGGATTGGGTGTAGATTTGAAAGTCATTGATATTGAAGAAATATTTAAATACATAGGATTGGATAAGATTGCCAAGAGAGTAGAGAGATGAAAAATCGATTGAAGACAAAATCTTAAGGAACATATAGTTGAAGAGTTGGGGAAAAGATGAAGGGGTGATGTAGGAGAGAAGAGAATTAAAATGATACAGCAGAAAAAAGATCCTAGATTTTGAGTCTGACAATCATGTTTCTAATTCTGGCCCTGCCATTTCCTTCCTATAGGAACTTCATTTTTCTAGATCACTTTTCTATGCCTTGGCTCCTTCATTGATCATTTGTATGATACAGGATGATAGATTCAAAGAAGAAGGAGAAAAAATTTTAAAATGACATTCTATTGCTTGCTGTCTAGGGGAAGGAGAAATGGAAAGAGGGAGAAAATTTTGGAACATAAGATTTTGCAAAGATGTATGTTGAAAACTATCTTTGTATGTATATGGTCATTGCCCAATTGATAAATGGCCAGAAAACATGAACAATTTTCAGATGACAACATTAAAGCTATCCATAATTATATGAAAAAATGCTCTAAATCATTATTGATTAGAGAAATACAAATTAAAATAACTCTGAGGTATCACTTCATATCTATCACATTGGCTAAGATGAAAGGAAAAGATAATGATAAATGATGGAAGGAATGTGGGAAAACTGAGACATTAATACATTATTTTATTTGGAAAAATAAAATAATATTTTAAAAAAGAATAACTTATCTTGAAAACCCAGATTGAGGTATGCAATAGCACCAAATACTGTAAAGAGGAGCAGAAATATACAATAATTAAGGCCTTTAGCAATCTAGAATTTGATAAACTCTCAAACTATAGATTCTGGAATAGGAACTCACTATTTGACAAAAATTTCTGGGAAACTAGAAAATAATATGTCAGAAATTTGTCATAGACTTACAACTCACACTCTATACCAAAATAAGGTCAAAATGGAAACATGATTTGGACATAAAGGATGAAATCATAAACAAATTGGGAGAACAAGGGAGATTTGGAGAAGAGAGGAATTTATAACCAAAGAATAACTAGAGAACATTACGAAAGGCAAAATGGACAACTTTGATTACATTAAATTAAAAAGTTTTTGAACAAACAAAATCAACAGAAACAAGATTAAAAGGGAAGTACAAAGCTGGGGAAAAATATTTGTAGCCAGTATTTCCGAGAAAGGTCTCATTTCTAAAATATGTAAAGAACTAATTCAAATTTATAAGAATACAAATCATTGCCCAATTGATAAACGTTTCAAAGCATATCAATAGACAATTTTTAGATGACAAAATTAAAGCTATCCATAGTTATATGAAAAAAATGCTCTAAATCATTGTTGATTAGAGAAATGCAAATTAAAATAACTCTTAGATATCACTTCACACCTATCACATTGGCTAAGATGACAGGAAAAAAACAATGATAAATGTTGGAGGGCATGTGGAAAAACTGGGACATTAATGCATTGTTGGTGGAGTTGTAAAATGATCTAGCCATTTTGGAGAGCAATCTGGAACTATGCCCAAAGGGCTATATAACTCTGCATACTCTTTGACCCAGCAGTGCCATTATTGGGTCTGTATCCCAGGAAATCATGAAGGAGAGAGAAGGACCCATATGCACCAAAATGTTGTAGTATGTGAAGGTAATGGAATATTATTGTTCTATAAAAAATAACAAACAAGTTGCTTTTAGAAAGGCCTGGAAAGATTTAGATGAACTAATGTTGAGTGAAACAAGCAGAACCAGGAATACATTGTACACAATAATAGAATATGCGATGATCAGTTAAGAAAAACTCTTTTCTTCTCAGTGATTCAAAGCAATCCCAAGAGACTTTGGACAGAAAATATTATCTGCATCCAGAAAAAGAACTAAGGGGACTGAATGTAAATCATCACATGATATTTACTTCTTTTTTCTGTTGTTGTTTTTGTTAACTCTCCCATGACTTTTCTTTTTTTTCTGATTTTTCTCACCCAACATGATTCACAAAGCAATGTCTGTTTAAAAAAAAAAAAAAAAGAGAGAGGAGCAGGAATAAAATTTTGCTTTGGATTTGATAATGGGTGCCAATAGGGCAGTTTGACTCAAGACAGAAAGCCAAAAAGCAAGGTTTGAGTGGAACCCTTACAGTCTTTTGTTTCCTGAATTGAGTTCAACTACCTCCATTTTCCAGTTCCCCCTAGTTGTTCTGGGTCAGGAGGAATCCTATTTATTTAGCTGTTTATGTATTGTATATCTCAGTACAAAGTAAACTCCTTGAGGGTCACAACTGTTTTCAGTTTTGTCATTGTGTCCTTAGTACCTAGCATGATGTATAATGTTCATGTGTAGTAAATGCTTATTAAATTCAACTTAATTTAATTGATCCATTGAGAAAATTGAAGCCAATGAACTAGAGAGTACTTTGTTGATGTTGATGTACTCTCGTTTCTAGACCCCATCCTATGATTAAATAAAGACAGAAATGACCCTTGCTGGGGAGACATTGAATACTCAGAAACCCTAGATTCCTTTGGTCTTTATCATGAGAACCAGTGATTCCCGTTTTTTTCCGGCTCCATAATCCCTCTTAGGGTATAAGCTAAGTTAATATTATAACAAATGACTTCTCACCTCAGTGGAATTTCTGGTCAGAAAGCATAGAGTGTTTGCTTTATTTTGTGTTTTTTTTCCCAATGAAAATACTATCTGGGCTTAGTGGATTCCAGTTCAACTTTTATCATCTCAAATCAGGAGGGAAGAAGCACATGTCTGAGTGACTCCCAAGAGTGATCCTAGAAAAGGTGGGGAAAACAAAACAAAATACCTTTATGGTTAGTGTTGGTTAGAAGCTCATGGCAGGAAAAATTGGATTTTACTGGCTTGGGACTAAAACACCAGAGAATATTGTAATTCTGTCAAACTGTATAGAAGTTCAGTTTGTTTGGAAGCTGCCCGAGTTAGCACCTCTCCACTTCATTTTCTCTTTGGAAAAATCACTGTAATGTGAAACATCCTGGATGGTTGTTATTAACATACAACTTTGAAAATAAGCCTTTATTCCTCCTAGTGGAGACCCAGTTGTGTTAGAACTGGGACCAGTCTTTGAGTTGGTTGATTGCTTGGGATGCTTAAACATTTTAGTTTGAATACTTCCACACATCTTTAAAAATATCTTTAATTTTAGTTTGCTTTTAAGATGTCATGAAAATGCATCTTGCTAGGTTTCTAAGCCCAAAAATGATTTTATTTTTCTTTTACAACTAGAGAGTTTGGTCAGGTAGCTAAAAATACCCTCCCTTTGCTTTCTGACCTCATTGTTCTACATGTGCCTGGTATTATTATGTTCCTATGCAATATTCCTATTATCTATAGAAAAATTCTATAGAATTGTCTTCAGACTGCAGGAGCCTGGAGAAATCATCCCACCTCTTGCCTTGCCTTCAGGCAAGACTAGACCTTACCAAGTTAAATCTGTGTCTGCCCCTTTAAGGAATATGAATACTAAGCCTATCAGCTTCATTGAGACTGAGCCTTAGCTCTCATTCTCACACACAAATTGTAATAAGTTTCCACTTTAGATTGTACATTTTTGGAAGGATAGTTGCCAAGGGTACAGTGATGTCCTAAGTAGAATTTTATATATGCTTTTTAGGTTGTGGATTTCTATTACCTGTACAATAAATGCAAAACTAGATAACAAAGCTACACTTTGAATCCATGTATCTTGGCTACAATTCCAGCATTCTTTTCATTAAATCCTTTAAGACTGTATCCCAAAATTCCTAGCTCTAACTGTGTGATAGCTCTCCTTCAGATATACTACATATCAACCAAACTGGATCTCTTAACTGTTACGTGGATAATCCTTAAGTTTCTTTCCTCCACACTTTCAGTCAATATATCCTTTTTTTTTTTAATGTGGTATTTAACAATACCTGATGATAAAACTTGGGTTTGTATAGCATACATATATTTTATGTATTGTCTTGACTTTGAAAAAAGGGAGAAATGGTAGATTCTAATTAGATTTCTTCTCTGGTATTAGGGGAAGACCAAAAAATTTTACATGAATTTCCCCCAAAATTCCCAGAATTCCCCTAATACCCATCATGTGGAAGGGATAACTTGTATACTTTTAGAAAGGAATTTCAGAATATAAGAAGAATTGAAATTACATTTTCCAGCCTATACAATTTGAAGAATCTACCATTTCTCCCTTTTTTTGAAAGTCAAGATAAGATTTTTTTCTCTCTCCTTCTGAGGCATTTTTGATACTCATAATTCTTCAAATATTACCAGTTATTTCTCAATGATTTTATCTTCAAGTTCTTTAAGTACTCTGAGAGATAAGTCTATTTAGATCTAGTAGCTTAATTGCTCTCTTACCTTCTCTTTCTTTGTCTTAGGTTTTATTTTACTTTTAATCATTTTGCCACAGAAATCTACTATATCTAATGATTATTTTCTTCAAAAGTAAAACAAAACAAAAATAATAGTGGAGAAATTCTGCCATCCCCCATCCATAAATTTAAAGCATTCAAGATTTCTGGAAAGCTAGAGCAATAGAGATAACTTTGTTCAATGAACCCCTGATCATATACCTCATGCAAGGTAGAAAGCAAAGCTATGTGTGATCACCATAATTGCTTGGAGGAGAGTCCAAGTTGATACTGTGGATACTGAAGTCTTCCAAATGCTCCTATCTGTGAAATGCATTGTCCTGATTTCAATAAATCTCAGAATACTGCAAAACCTCCTAGACGAAATGTATTATCACTCCTAGAAAATTTTACCTGAATAGTTACATAGTAAATAGCAAGTGAATGAAGAATGTCTGTGTCCCAGATTATTACATGTGATGACTGGACAATTTATAGAGTTTATCAATCAGTATGCTCATCGGTGGGACAGATGGTACAAATGGACAGTCAGTCTCAGGATCTAAAAAGAGAGCAGAATAGCACGTCTTCAGGAAATTACAAGGCTGCTTTCACGACTGAAATTTCTCTCAGAAACAAGACATTCTCCCATTATTTTAATACCATTATTCCTTTTATATCTCTGTGAGACATGTATATCACATTCTCTGACAAACTGAAAATTAATATCACCCCGAGGGCCATGGAATTGTACATAGTGAGCAATTGTAATATATAACACAGGGCTAACTTTGGAGAACTTAAATAAGAGAGGTTGTTGGAAAATCTGTGATAGAAAAAGATGGGCTGATCACAAGATGAGAGTAAGAGATGACAGGGAGAAAACCTAAGTGATCCAGTGGCATAGTTGAGATGTCAGTAGAAAGCATAGGAAGTCCAGAGCATGTTGGAGGGAACCCTTTTGGCAAATTTGTGAGAACATGGACAGGATAAGCATCACAAATAGGATATGTTTTACATCAGCAGAGAAAACATTAAAATCTATGAGATTACAGACCCATTTGAGTATTTAAATCTGTCACCTGTTTTCATTGTCCCATTTCCTTTCTTTCATCTTTGTCTTGGCCCTGATACAGCTTTTTAAAATTTCCCCTCTAGCTTCATACATAATTTAGTGTTATTTTACATAGATTTAGATCTAGAGCTGAAGCTTCAAGTAACCTCAGAAGTCATCTAGTACAACTCCCTTATTTTATAGACCTGGTATCATTGACTTGCCTATGGGCATTTCTGCTGCACCATTCTTTTTGACATTCTTCCAGAATTATACCTCACTTTTATATTTATCCTTTTTCTGGTTTCCATCTTGTATGGAAGCTTCTACCTTGTTTTCTCCTTTTTTAGTCTGGGTTGACCAAAGTATCCCCAGTGTAGCCTGATCAGACTCATTTGAAAGAGTTCTTATTTTTTTTTTTCTTAACAGAATCATGTGTTTGTATTGTTAGAATTTCACTCTTGAGCACATACACACCCTCTGAGCCAACTTTTGCAGAAGCTTAAACTGTGAGAACCCACATATCTTTTTCTTTATTTAAAATAAGAATCTCAAAAATAATGTATAAGCTATGTTGGACTACATCCAGTAATTTCTTCTGTATATACCATGTATTTTAAGGTGGTGGGATAGTTAATTTTTCCCAAGTTTCATTTCAGTGCTACTTTGGGAGTCAGTTCTCTTATGATCTCATTCTGAAGTCTGATAATGCTTTATCATGCCTCTAGCTTTTTCATTATTTGAGTATGTCATTCTAACACAATCTATCTCTTTCTTATGTCCCTTTCTTATATTTAATCAAACTGGAAATGAATGATTTCTTCCCAGCATTAGAAATAGTCTTCTTTATTGTCTGTCTTGCATCTCAATGCCTTGCTCCATGGCCAGTCCCTCTTATCTTTCCATTACTCCAGAATCTCAAACTTCCATTTCGAAAAAAAGTGGGTTTTTTAGGACATATTTTGAGCTAAAAAGTGATACACAATGAAAAATGGCAGCATATTGAATCACAAGTTTCTGTTAAAGTAATCACAATGAAGTCAATTTAACAAATATGGAGACTATATTATTTACTTAGCATTGTGAGACATACAAAAGTACAGACAGTGTTTAATTTCCTTTAGAGGACTTAAGATCTTATTGGAGAACCAGGTTTACATGTATGAAATAATCACAGAACATTACCTAACAGAATAAAACCAGCTGCCTAAATGTTTGGAGCTAATAACTAATGAGAGGCTGGTTCAGGTAATGTTTGCTGTGCCATGTATATATGTCATATGTCCTAAAAACCAAAGGACTAATTTCAGCTGGGAAATAAATCCTGGGTGAAGGTTAGCAAAAATAGGAGAAAACTGGGTGATTGGTGAGGTGTGTGCACCAAGGTACCAATTTATTAGATTTTCTGCTGTGTTGAAAATTCATCAGGACTTTGGATTTGGTTCACTAAGGAAATGGCTGAATCCATTCATAGAGAGTTGAATGACATAGATGTGGCCCTATACTTCTGGCATTATTTTTAGCTGAAACTCTTACTTTTTCCATAGCTATGGTATTCCATCTTCTGCTAAATCATTCACGTGGGGATGTTACACAATTCTTTTTCCAGAAGTGCGACGCAAGGTTTGTAACTTTGTAGTCCTGATGGCAAATAAAAATCAATTGGTAAGATTCTTAGTACATTTCTTTAAGAGACATAGTTCAGAATAAAATGAAAACTTCTCTGGGTTGTTCAATTCTTATTTCATGAAAAATGACCCTTTCTTTGCTTCTTCTAAAAAGATCCTGTGCTAAATATATTACTTTTAAAATAAAGATTTGTTTTGATGGATTTCTACCAAAAATATTGTCTACAAACCCATCTACAGTGTCTGTAGCATTGGCTATACCTAAAGTCACTCAGAACACTCAAGGGGCTTCATTCATCATTTTTCTTTTTTTGTATTTGACTAAATTAAATAGCATTAACAGCTGTGTGAGTCATACTAATTTCATCGTGAATATGGATGCCGCACTGATGCTACCCTTTGGGGATTATTGAAGCTAGCCTCTGGTCATTATTTTCTTTAGAAAATGCAGCCTCATGAAAGGAGTATACAAAGCTTTGAGCATTAGAGAAATAAAGCACTTTAGAAATCAAATAGGTCCTAGTATTCTAGGATATTGAGACTCCTTAGAGAACCCAATATAGAGTAAATATTTAAATTAAATTTTACTGATTTATATACATTTTCATATTAATCTCTTATCATTTTCTTTTAATTTGTTGTAGTTTTCCATTTGTTTGAATGTTTTTCTTTGTGCCCATGTTTTTAGAGGTGTTGTTATTCTGTACCCACAAGATTCTTGACATATTATTTTTTAAGTACTATAAAGACAAATCCTGACCTCATTGAGCTAATATTCATACAATCAATCAATCGAATAGCTTTTATTGAACATTTGGTAAGTATCGGTCTCTGTTTAAACACTTATTAAGAGCCAATTGTATCTAAAGCATCATCCTCAGTATGGAGACCAAACCAAATAAGTCTCTAACTTCAAGAGGCTTACATTCCACCGAACAGGTACCAAAGCTGTAAATTCTCTATGGCACCATATATTTCTACAACATCTATAAAAAAAGATAGATTCATAAATTTCAGACACTTTTTAAAATGGTATTCTATTTGTTTTTTATTCCTGCTCTTTCATTTAATAGATTTGAATCAAAGTCCATGGGAAAAAGAAATAGGTATCAAGAAAGAGGCCAGGGGGAATATAAGGATCTTAATCCAATTTGTCTGTTTTAGAGAAATTTGCTGAATGAGATGAGACCATAGAGAGTGCTCATGGTTGGAAGGACATTTGATTTATGACAAATCAGTAGCTGCTTTATTAAATGTGAAAGTATATAAGTGGGCAAGGGATCTGGAGGAGAAAATGATGACCAAGAAGAAAAAGAGCAAGTTCTCTTTAGTAGAGTGAAAGGACAAGGCAGAAACATTAAAGGGAATTAATAGTTGACATTTATGTAGTTCTTTAAGGTATGTAAAGCACTTTACATATATTATACAATTTGATCAAAACAGGACAGAAGATCAGATGGCTGAATAAGATGTGAAATCAAGAAGCTTTGATTCAGAAAAGGGATGGCAAAGAGGGCAATGAAGGTAGTAGCATTTTGGACAGAGAGAAGAAACCAAAGACAGATTCAAATGAATATATAGCCATGTGATTTCATGCCCAAGAAAGACTTTTTGCTTCTAAAATATCCTTGTTTACCTTGATAAGGGCAGGAACTATTTCTTCCCTTTCCCTCCTCCCCATAATTTTGTATCATCACTGCCAAATTTTTACTAGTCGTTTCTTGAATAAATGAATGAATGAGGTCTTCAGTCAAAGGGTGAGATTATTGAGAATGTTTTAAAGGACATTCTTGTTCAAATACAAATTGGACTAGGTAATCTCTGAGGTTTTTTCCCCCCTCTTAATTCTGAGATTCTGTGAAACCTTTCATCCTTCTATTAGAATTCAGTCTTGCATTGCAAATGTGACATATTCACATAAAAGTACAAATGAATGATATAACAGAATCTTTCCTAAGAATAGATTTTAATAAAAGGGAGAGGTCTGAAAGAATGCTTTTCAGGGTAGGAGTTATGGGGTGATGGGGTGTTGCCAATTTTGCCAGTGCCCAGGACTTGTGAACAACAAAGGGTAAAAAAGAAGGAAACTCATGACAATATTTCATAGGAAAATAGTTTTAGAACTGAACATGAACTTAGAAGCCATCAAGTCCAGAGTAGTTATATGACCTGCCTAAAGTCACACAAGTAGAGAATGATATGGATAGAATTTGAAAGAAATATGAGACATGAACTAAAGAATTCTGCTCCAAATCAAGAGTCCTTTTGCTTCTACCATAAAGGGAGGTATTATCCCCCCCTCCCCAGACATGTGGTACCAGAAACTTAATCCTATGTTTAATTCTGAATGCTGTGAGGGAGGAATGTAGCTTAGATCTCTTGGAGAGTAAGAGAGAGAGCAGCATTTTCTGACAGCAATACAGAAAAAAGAATTCAAGTACTAAGATACCAAATTTGAGGAGACAACTGATGGCCACATATAGTGCTCATTGTATATCTCTTTAATAAGGTTTTCTATAATTGTAGACCTCGCTACTGTCATATTTATCCCTGGAGTTCCTATTAGTGAAGGACAAGATATGTTTATTTGTTTGGTATGTGTATCCTCTCACTGAAATAAACAATAAATGTTTATTGATTGATTGTATCCTGTTCCACTTCCTGTTCACTGTCCAGTTGCATATGATCTAACTAAGTTTGATATTCAGATAAAGGAATTTCCTTCCCAAAGAGAGCCTTATCCCATGATCATTGCATTGGGACTTTGAATTAGTGTGGCATTATGTTTTTTCATCCATCCATTCATTCCCTCACCAGTAAACTTTTATTGAATGTCTTTAAAAAATGCTTTATTGGGTATTGACTAACAGAAATAAGACTATAGGTTGGCAGATTGTAGCCACCAGATTAAGAGTTTGTATTTTGCTTTATTGATTATTAGTAATTACTAAAATTTTTTGATTAGGACAATGAAATAACTTTATTATAGGAATATCTCTTGGGAATATTGGATTGGATGGATTTTGAAATTTTTTTCATCTTGTACTTTGGCCACAAAGAGGTTAAAGAATTCAACTATCCCACAAGAGCAATGGACTGTATCACTTTACAGTATTACTTCTAAGAAAACACAATCAGAATATTTCAACCAGTGAAAATTTCACTCATGCAGAAAAATCACTCAATGATTTGGCTAATCTTTTCATGCTCTAGGGTGGCCAGAGCTGAAAGAGGCCAGAACTTTTAAAGTCAGAGCTGAGTTTAGAATGAGTAGGAGAAGGTGAGAAAAGTAGGTGATGTCTTCATTAGACTGATCAGAAAAATTCCTCAAGGCTTAAATCTAGACTCTATATGATGGAGAGATTCTATTAACTCTTAACTTTCTACCATTTTTCCCTATTTGCTTATAGGAAAGAGAAAATATATCAAACTGTTCTCTGTATTCACTTGTAAATCTAGATGGTTCTTATGCAAAAAACATACTTTTGGATAAAGCCGAACTAATGATAGTCACTGATTTCTTTTGCCACTTTGAATGATGAAAAGTTGCCATCAAGGCTAAGTTCTTGAGAAAAGCATTTTACCCTGAGGTAGTAGTATCTTTTTCAATTTAAGGTTAAATTAAGCAACCCTAGAGAGATACAACTCTAGGAAGTGATAACACTAAAGACTGACAACATTAAATGAAGGCTAGAAGTGGAAGAAAGTGTTATTTTCCCAAGACACATTTCCTCACCATCTCTAGCATTTACCACTACAACCATCTACCTCAAGCTATAACTCAGTCTCTAGACTGGACTGAGAATGTTTATTGGAGTGAATCATTATCTCATTAGTTTCTTAAGAGCTCCTTTAGTTAAGTGAGCACCAAATTCAGATTCTGTTGTTTCAATCAGAACTCTAGGTCCCAGCAATACTCAACAGCCGTATTGGCTCCTAATGGTGGAGTTTCATGCTGCCTCCCATTTTACTGAAATGCATTTTCTCTTAAGAGCTATATTATATATATAAATATAGATATAAAGATAGATAAATAAACATATCTATATTAGTGAACATTTACAGATATTGAGCATTTCTTGGAAATTTACAGAAAGAAGGACAAAATAGGGCCTATCCATGAGAAGTGAAGACTACATTTCCAGGTTATTCTGCTTCTCAGAGAGGGCCTAGAATGAATATTTGTTTCTAATTCAGGAGGGTGTTTGATAGGCCCAGACCGTTTGATAATTTTATATATAGTTATTAGAGGAATTCATACAAGTCCTTCTGAGATAAGTGAAAAAATCTACATTATTTTCCCAGATATTTTTTGCTTTTGCTTATGTTTGCTTTTTTGAAATTGACATTGCCCCTGGGATGACATTTTATTAATGACTGGTTTAAAGTATACAGAGGTAGACTGTTAAATAAGAAGAAAAACATGTCCTTTCCTATAGTGGAGGAGAAGCAGAGAGAATGTTGAAAAGAACAAGTGGAATCAGGTATTCACTCCTGACTTTGCTAACATGCTATGTGACCTCTGTCAGTTCTCTTAACATGTGGACCTCTGCTTCCCTTCTATTGGGGATAATATAAGGCCCTGTCACCTAAAAGTTGGTGATGATCAGATGAAATTATACAGTTGAAAATGCTTTGGGAATGATCAAGTGATGTACAGATTGAAAGGATTATAATTTTAGGCCATCTATACTTCTTTGTCACTTTTCACCTCACTTTTTCGGGTTTAATTTTGCCTATCTGAAAATGAGAATATTGTAGACTTTTTCTTTACTATCCCTTCAATGGTCTTTTTTTCTAAATGTCCTAATAGGTAATAATGTATACACAGTTAAGATTTTACCTCTGTGAGATGTTTTCTCCAGAAATGTGTGACATTCAGGAGTGGAACTATTTTATGAAAGTGAGTGTCTAAATAATCAAGCAAACAAAAACCAATATTTATTATCAATAGCTTCATGATTACATATTTATTCTCTCTCTCTTTTACTCTCTATCCTAACTCTTGCCATTTTGAAAATTCTTAGTGCTTTGGGGCAAGGATTTAGGAATTCTACTGTTTTCTTTAAAATTAAAAAAAAAATTGTTTACTTACCATTCACTGAAAAGTTCCTTGAGGGAAAATTTTTAGACTTTTCTTTCTAAATCAAGTCCAAGAGTCTAATGGATAAGGGATGTCCAAGTATCTTGTAAAATGTTCAGTGTAGTTCTGGAAGAGACCCCAGAAGTTATGTAATCCAACATTTTTGTTTTATATATGAGGAACTAAAGCCAACAGAGATTAAATGTATTGTCTAGGGTTATAGAATCAGTTAGCAGAGAAGCATGGATTTTAATACAGGTCCTTTATCTCAAAGAAAGATAAATAGGTGATGCAGTGAATAACGCGCTGGGTCTAGAGTCACAAAGATTCATCTTCCTGGGTTCATATCTGACTTCAGTCACTTACTAGTTATGTGAACCCTTATTTGCCTCAGTTTTCTCATCTGTAAAATGAGCTGGAGAAGGAAATGGCAAACCACTCCATTTTCTTTGTTAAGAAAACCCCAAATGGGATCAGGAACAGTCAGACACAACTGAAAACTGAACAACTTTTCCTTCAAAAACTCTTTCTATGCAACTATGAATCCTACTCCAGCTATGGATTAAACAGTGAAAAGAGTTAATAAAGATCCTTAAGCATTGAGATTATATATACAGAATTAGAGCTGGGAATGATCTTAAAAATCACCTATCATCCCTTCCTTTTATAGATTAAAAAAACCAAGACTCACAAAGTGATTCACACCTTCAAAGAAGACCATCTGCATGAAGCCTTTCCTGATTCCCTTAAGTATTAGTTCTCTCCTTCCCATAACTACTTCATATCTATTTGTACTTATTGAGCCTCTGACATTTCCTATGTAGCAAGTCACTTAACTTCCCTGGTTCTCACCTCTAAAAATGACCATCATCATCATCAACAACAATAATACTGACTAACATTTATATAAAATTTACTATATTCTAAGCACTGTGGTAAGTGCTTTGCAATTATCTCATGTGAGTGAGCCATCTCACAACAACCCTGGGAGATTTCCAGGTGAGGAAATGGAAGCAAATAGATAAATGATTTGCCTAAGTCAAAGAGATAATAAGTTTCTAGAGCCAAATTGTACAGTGGATAAAGCACTGGACTTAGAGTCAGATACGATCTGAGTTTAAATCCAGCCTCACAAACCTACTAGATGTGTGATCCTGGATAAATAATTACTTCACCTCTATCTGTTTCACTTTCCTTGTATATAAAATGGGAATAACCCTGGCAATTTACCTTGTGTTTTTGTGAAGATCAAGTGAGATAATAATTTTAAAGCACTTAGCACATGCCTGACACATAATAAAGTACTATGTAAATATTAGTTGTACAAAGTGTTTAGATTCATTACCTTAAAGTTCCTCTGCAGTTCTTAAACCTATGATCCAGTGAGCCTATTTTACACATATATTTGTTGTCTCTTTTTTAGATCATAGGCTGCTTGAGAGTAAGAATTGCTATTTTCACCTATAACAATGCTGGCATTTTATTAGATGCTTGTTGGTTGAATGAGGGATTGACTACAAGTAACTTGGCCAGCATTGCAGTTAAAAGCAGAGCAAAGAATATCTGCTCCATCTTGTAATTCTGTGTAGAAAAAAATTTCTCTCTTTTTCCCTCCCCGCCTTTCCTTTCCACCATTCCTCTCTCTCTTCCTTCCTCCCTTCCTGCCTTGCCTTGTCTTTTTCCTTTCCTTTCTTTCTTCCTTCCTTCTCTCCCTCCCTTCCTCTCTTTTTCCCTCCCTTTCCTTCTTTCCCTTTCTTTTTCCCTCTCTTCCTCCCTTCCTTTGTCTCCTCCTCCCTCCCTCCCTTTCTCTTTTCCTCCTTCCCTTCCTTTCTCTTTTCCTCCTTCTCTTCTCTCCTCTATTCCTCCATTACTCCCTACTTTCCCTCCTTCCTTCCTTCCTTCCTTCCTTCCTTCCTTCCTTCCTTCCTTCCTTCCTTCCTTCCTTCCTTCCTTCCTTCCTTCCTTCCTTCCTTCCTTCCCTCCCTCCCTCCCTCCCTTCTTTCCCTTCCTTCTCTCCCTCCTTCTCCATTTATACTACACTGATTTGGGGTAAGGAGCTCATAAAGGCCTTGGGAGGAGCTTGGAAGCACTGTTTTTATCCTTCCTGACTAGTTGCTGATATAGCTGAGTTAAAGATGTCTCCTGGGTGTGATTGGAAATGGAAGTTTAATGATGGTGCAAATACTGTTTATCTAGATTTTTTTTTACTGGGAGAATTGGGGATAAAAAATTCCCCTGTTGGGCTACTGAGTCTTGTAACTTCTGACAACCTATGACAGATTGTCAGGAAAGTTGAATTCTTTGGGGCTGCTTGTTCTGCCTTTGCCTTTTTCTCTGTTATGTGATTTAATTACAAGTTTAATCATTTTTGAAACTTCAGCCATCCCTCCAGAGTCTCAAGACCTGTTCTTTTAATAGGGAGGCATTACTCCATTGAGCGGCTCTCTGGAAGTAAGGTTAGATGTGCCTCTCAAATCTTTCCCTTGGTGAGTGAGAAAGACTAGGCCAAATAAAGAACAGAAATTGTTTTGACATTTCTCTTTTTTTAATCATAGAGAAAGAAAAAAATATATTTAACTTAAAAAGTAAAGAGACTGCATTCATTATTAATGGAAGATACATAAGGAATTTTTAAAATGCAGTTTACTATTAATGTAGAAGCATCACTATAAATTAGACATTAATCTCAAGTGCATATAGGATTGCTCTGGCTAGTTGTCCCTCCCTTTTGGTGCATGCTTTTTTTTCCCCTATCCTTCTTGGATCCCTCTCCATTCAGCCTCCCAAATAAAATAAAAGGACCAATCCCTCTAGTAGATTTTATAACTTTGCATACAATATATTTAGTTTAGTAATGAAAAATTTCAGCTCGAGGCAACATATATAGTAGCATTTCTAATGTTTTTTAAACAGCTATTAATGTAGTCAAGCTGTGTTTTTTCTTTTCCTGTATATAATCATCTGCTCAATGGTGCACTCTGTAACTCAGAGCAGGAGTCAGAGGAGGGGCCTGCTGTGATTGATGGGGCAAGGCCTAGCAAGCTGAAAGAGTCCCATCTGGATTAGGTTTTGGGAGCAGTCAGATGTTGAGTGGGAGGTCAGCAAGGCTTGCATTAGCTCCCCTTCCTTCAACACCCCTATCATCCACACTCATCCACACATTACATAGCACACACACCCTCATCCATAATTGATGCTTGCCTTGGGCAGATGCTCCATGGCCTGGGACTAGAACAGCTGCTAAGTTTATGGAGGATAAAGGAAGCAGGATGGTGCAGCAGGTATTTTTTTTCCCTTCCATTTTATCTTTCACTTGAAACTGTGATTTGAATAGAGCCGGAGCCTTTCCCCTATTAAGCTGTCTGGCTGCGTGAAAGCCTCCTGTGATAACCATTTTGCTTCATTCTGGAGGAAGGCAAACTGCAGCAGTGGTTGTGCTGTGTATGTGTGAGTGTATGTCTGTCTGTCTTTGCTGTGCTTGATCTGAGATGGTCTTATAACTAACTGCAGGTTAATGGGTAATTTTGCATTTTTCCTCTTTGTCTAAATGCCCTGAGGATATGATGTAGTTTGGCTCATTTAACTACAGTATAAAATGCTTTCTCTGAATATGCAGTATTACTGACTAAAGAAATTGAATGCACAAACTACTAAACTCAACTTTAAAAAAAACTGTCAGCAAGATTAAAACTGTAGGCAATCACTAAGAACAGTAGTTTTCTAGAATAAACTGATGTTCCTATGTAGCGGTACTGGTGGATGGGAGGAAGGACCTGGAGGAATGAATTGTCTTCTTGGGCTGTGTGGATGGACTCAGCTGGCTTATTAAGACTTGACACTTTCATGTGTTTCTTCATTATAAAAAGTGTGTTTGGAATGGAAGAGCTTCTTCAGAATGAGAAAGGGGTCTTGAAGGACTAAAACCCAGAGGGGAGGAATATTAGAGGAACTTCAAAAACTTTGTCTTTTAAAGTTGAAAACTTGTTGGATTTTAAGTCAGTATTGATGGTTATGAAATTCAGGCACTTTTCACTCTTGAAGAGCCAAGCATTTAAGCTGAAAGCAATGAACTAGATTTTATATACTGCCACGTAAAGAATATTTTTGAGTTGAAAATGTGGTTTTCATTAGGTTTCAGTCCAAAACATTTTGTAAAGTCTGACTGTCTGCCACCCTTTGTTCTTTCATTTGCCAAAAAGTATTTTATTAAACCACATAGAAAAATGGATTGCCAGGTCTGACATAAAGCACTCTTTTCCCCTTAGCTCACCTTAAATAGGAAAACTTAAGAGTATAGAATGAATTACTTGCCCAAAAGGCTTCTTGGTATATAAGGGGAGCAGCAACATACTAACCATATAAATCTGCTCACACAAAGAAACATACCATTGTCACACATAATCATCAGACTGCATTAGTTTTAAAATGGAGATGATTTCTTGTCATTTTCATGCTTCAGTTAAAAACAACTTTAAATTTATACAAGATTTTCTTTTTACTAGGCATCAGACATATTTTATATATATGTATTTTTAAAGTATTCTTTGATTAGACGAAAAACACCAAAGGAAATAGCACACGCTATAATGATGGAGTTGCAGCTTGATTGTATTTTTGGCACGTCTGTAAATGTTAACCCAAATCTGGTACATTAATAGGCATATTGTGTGTTTCTCCAGCAATGTGCAAGGATCCACTAGCGGTTTTCCTGTAATCATACTGTTATGCATTATACCTTCTAGAATGCAGATGGGAGGCTGAAATATAATAGCCCCAAATGGGTGATTTTTGTGTCTTTAAAATACATACTAATAGTAGTTATTCAGTCATTGCATATTGAAGTAACCCAGAGAAAAACTAGGTTCTACAAACTACACATTTGATTTTTGAAGTCCCTTAAAGGAGATATGTACAGATGTGTGCACCATTGTCTGTCTCTGGATGTTCGGTTAGGGAAGAGGGCAATGAGGGGGAAAGAGAGGAAGAAACTGCTGGTTTTCTGTTTTGTTTTGAAAACATCCCCCAAATCCAGACATCACAGTATCCTACCTTAACTTTAGGTTTAAAATAAAAATAGCATTAACTTAGTGATAGGGTAAGAGAAGAAAAAAGATTTTTTTTTAGATGTATTGATGCACAAGTCCATGTCTAGCAAAACTGTCCCCAAATATAATGATGTCTGAAAGTGTCATAGTGAAGTTGAGATAGTGATTATCAAGTTTCAACTAGGAACATGTTTCCTTCCATGTCTAGGAAATGATATGTCCTCAAGCTATATGGAGGTTGCAATGAAAATCTAACCCTTTTATTGTCTCATTATTTAGAGTTCTGACCTGGGACAAAATGGGTTCTTCTGGATTAGGTATCTGTAGGTGTTTCTAGGGTAGACAGAGATGCTGTATCAAAAGTAATTTAAAGCTACTAGTAAGAAATTCCACACAAAGTGCAGCGCTCTTAATTAAATATTAGCTGTAATTAGCACAAAGTGTGAATGTTACGAATATTAATTAGGGTCTCCTGGAACTGCTGTCAGTGTTAATGAGAAACAGTAGGGGTCCTGGCAACATCTGTTTTAGAACTCCAGGTAGAGGATAAAAACCTCGAGAACAAATGCACCTGGACATTAGCTGCCAGTGACTTTGTGGCAACATTGGTCTTAAACCATGTCTGCCACTGGACTCACCTTCTCAGGACAATACTTGGAGATCCCTGATGACCAACTCTTATCCTTTAGCCCAGGATGGCATATCTTAAGTGGTGTTCTTTGTCCACCTCAATGTCCCCTCTTCCAAATGTCATCACATCTCACCTATGAGCTTGCTATTGTCGAGGAGCAAAATTTGGGCTGACTCCAGTCATCGAGGTTAGAGTTGATACGTATGCTTCAGAACTTATGTATTATATACGCAGTTTTTATTTGGTCAGTGAGGTTGGTAATTTCTTAAAATTCATTTTGTTTTATATTAATGAGTAATGGTTTTTTGGAGAGGGGAAGGAGTGATGAGAGGAAGAGAGAAGGAAAGTCCCTGAATCTATGATTTTATCATAGAGAATACTTACTATGGAAACTCCCTTTGCTAATGCAACCAGACAACTCATCTGTGACTTAGTTTTGTCTTGGTATCCCAGTACCTAAACATTTAATGAATGTTTATTTAATGATTATAACCTTAGTGTCACTGAGAAAGGTTTAAGTGACTTGCCTATTGCTGGGAGACTAGTGTTTCTTGCAGATATAACTCTATTCCTGGTCTTTTAGATTATAAGACTGACTCTACTACTACCACATATCATTTCTTCTCCTTTAAGAATTTTCACATCTTGCTATATATGATAATGTTAATGTAACTCTTGACAGATCCAAAATACTATTCCTACAACATCCTTGGGAAGTGGGGCACACATCAGTATTCTTTCCAAACTATAACTGAGGAAAATGAAGACATAAAATTAGAATGGTATTTGATCCCAAGTATTTTGTCTTTTAATCCATTCCTTTCCTATATTCTACATTTAATTTGATATTAAACAAATCTATCTTGGACCCTCTATCTGGAAGCTTATTTATTAATGTATCCAAAATATTTTCTTACAGCCATACAGCAATAGATTCTAAGAATATTATTAGGGGGAGACTAGATTGAATTTGTATATGGCCATGAAAAGTTCATAAATATCTTTTGTTCCTGGAGTTGAGGGTTGTATCCCTGTAAAACTATTGTGAATAGATTATGGATGATTGAAAGAGACTCTTTTTGCCTTTCTAATCCACCTTTTCTCTCCCACAACTATGCCTGACCCAAACTATTAGGTCCTGACTTCTTTTTTTTTTAATCCATAATAGAATATTTGGCTATGTTGTTTAGGAGCTTGGAAGTAGCAAACAAATATTTATAAACTGAACCATTTTATTGGGCATCTCAAACATTTAAAAGCATATAGTGAAATTGAAACTAATATCTATATCTATATCTATATCTATATCTATATCTATATCTATATCTATATATATATATCTACACATAGCTTTTTGGTGTCTATCTCCTTCCCTCCCTTTGTTTCTCTACCCTTCCCCCTCCCCCAGATCTATGGTAGAAAAAAGGTCAGATAGTAAGATATGATACTACTGTTTTTTAGGAAAAGAAAATTTAAAAGGACAGATATCTTTATACTAATATATCTTTTTTTTGTTTCCATTTTTGCCTATTATCAGTCCTGTCTGCCTTTCTCTCTGTCAAAATTTCTAAATGCTCTTTTATGTAATCAAAGAGGGGCCACTGTGACCCTCTATGAAGGACTAGGTTTGCCTGCCCTTCAAAAGTTCTTTTCATAGTTCTGAGCTTTCCAGGTTTCAATTTTGCCAGTGAGAATAAGCACTTCTGATAGGATTTCTTTACTTGCAGTTATATTCTTAGATGGGTCCATGTCATGTGGAGGCAAATAGGAGAGGAGGAGGATGTTACTTGGGCTAGAAATAGCAGTGAGTTTCTAAATCAGAAAGTACAGGGAATGTGGGAAGAGATGATTTTCTTGAATTTTTTCTAAACTCCATCAACTTCTCCCAGTACTGGGAGCTTTCTCCACCCACAGTAAAGAGGGATTTTTCTCCTCAACATCCCTAGGAATTGATTTGTATTTTTACTTCCAAACAATAAACTGGGTGATAGAGATTAGTACGGGGGAGGAAAGGATTTAATGGAACTGTAATGTATTGCATAATTGTCTTAACTTACCCTATGCTTAGTTCTTTCTAGACTTGTTACCAATATCATAATGGTTTTTTACCCTCACAATAAATATACAGATTTTGCATTCTAGGATTAAGCACTATTTTCTTTCTTCTTTGCTGAAAGGACCATATCCTCCAATGGAAAAGTCTGTTTGACACTTTATGATAGATACCTAGAAGATGTTCATGTTTCTGACATCATTCTCCCTACTATAATTATATATTATATGTATATAATATATAAATAAACAACACATACACTAAAGTCCCATCTAATTGACCATAGAAGATGTAACTATTTGGTGTTTAATTATAAAGATTTCTTTATCATATGCAAATAGAGTGAATAAGTGAAATTAAGGCATTTGTATTACATTCTCTGGCATAGTATTGTCTAAAAGTCATTGAAAGAAGATATTTTATAACATAGATTTTATTTTCTTTTTTAAATTTCTTGATTATCTTTTGTTTTTTTTTTATATTTTCTGTTATATTCCTCCCTGCCTTGTATCCCTTATATAAAAGTCACATCCCTTATATAAAAAGAGGGGGGAAATACAATTTAGCAAATTTAACAAATCTATCAAAAGAATTTGATGTTTTATTCAATGTTCCACAGCCATAATTGTCTACCACTGCTAAGAAGGGAGACAGTTACATTGCCCTATCTCTTCTTTGGGGCAACTGCACCCATTACAATTTCACAGCATTTATTGTCTATTCTCCCCTATTTATACTATTCTAGTGTCTGCAAACATTGTTTTCTTAACTTTGCCTACTTCACTCTCCATCATTTTGTACATCTTCCATCTTTCTTTAAGTTCATAGTTTTTTTTATAGAATAGTAATATCCCATTCCATTAAGGCTTCTATAATGAAGAGTTTGCAAAAAAACTTAAAATTAAAAATATATATATCTGTATTTTGATATAGTTGTTTCCTGTGTATTAAATTCCATTCATTTAAAACAATAATTAAGAGAAAGGGTGTTATCTATCAACTTCACTAGAATTCCAAAGGAGGTCATGAGACCAAAAAAAAAAAAAAACAAAAAAAAAAAAGATTAAGACAGAGATAGAGGGGGCAAACATTTTACTTTGTCACTCTATTACATTGCATATTTGTAGTTCATATAAAAGGTGGACTTTTGGAAGTAGGATACATTTAAATACTTACATAATTCTATAGAAATTCTGGTTTCGTTGGTCTAGGGTCAGTCTTCACTGATGTTCACCTTATTCCCGTTATATCTTTGTTGAATGTTGACTTGATATGCTTAAAAAATAATGATGATGGCCTATCTTTTATTAGTAGGCTTCTCTCCTGTTACTTAGATGATTTTTACATTGTAGGTACACATCCTCTCCATAAGTCTGCTCCTTTCTAATTTGGTAAAAAACTTAAAGATCTTGACAGTTTTTGAGGATTTAGGATCACAATCATATATTGAGATGATTTAAAATGGGACTTTACTGTTAGATTATATTTCACTTTTAAAAAAAAGGTGGCAAAAATTTTTATAAAGCTTTTTATTTTCAAAATACATGCATAGTTTTCAGTATTCAATCTTGCAAAACCTTGTGTTCTGAGTTTTTTTCTTCCTCCCTTTCCCCCCAACCTCTCTCCTAGTTGGCAAGTAATCCAATATATATGTTAAATATGTGCAATTTTCTATACATATTTCCACAATTATAATACTGCACAAGAAAAATCATATCAGAAAGAGAAAAAAATGAAAAATAAAACAAAATGCAAGCAAACAACAACAAAAAAGTGAAAATACTGTGTTGGGATCCACACAGTACCCCAAACCTCAGAGATGGCAAATTTTGACCAATTTTTAAAAAGAATACACTTTGTTGAAATTTCAAACTGAGACATGATAGTGGAAAATCTATGGCCAAATGAGGATCTGGAATTTAGATTGGTTGACTCCCTCTAGAAATATTACTGATAAAGCAATGACAAAAACGATGAAGAGACTCTGGTAGGTTAAAAGGTTAAAAAGGATTCTCCTCATTATGCTGCCCTGAGTAGTATAAAACTTTGAGTAGACTGTCATGTTTAGTTTTGTAAAGAATATATATCCATGTGATTCAAACCAATTCCAATGGAATTCCAATGTGATGAAGAGAGCCATCTGCATCCAGAGAGAGAACTGTGGGAACTGAGTGGACCGCAACATAGCATTTTCACTCTTTTTATTATTGTTTGCCGCATTTTATTTTCTTTCTCATTTTTTTCTGGTTTGATTTGATTTTTCTTGTGCAGCAAGATGATTGTATAAATATGTATGCATATATTGGATTAAAAAAGAATACATCCATTTATGTCAAGTCCTTTATGGGTCACACTTAATTTGATCTTTTGTGTCATTTTAGCTATGAAATTAAGAGTCAACTGTGATGTAGAGAGCTGCATGTTCATTTGTTCCAAGACAGTAGTATGATCAGGGCGCTTCAGGATCAAATAGAACACAATCTTTAAGAAGTTAAAGTTGGGCCCTTAACTCTCTTTGGATTCTGAAGTTTCTGCGTGGCTACTAACTGATTTCTCTTCCCTTTGCCTTTTCCTGTGTTTTCCAGGGTAATCAGGAAGCTACAGCAGCTCCTGACACTATGGCACAGCCTTATGCCTCCGCCCAGTTTGCTCCCCCTCAGAATGGCATCCCTGCAGAATACACGACTCCCCATCCTCATCCTGCTCCAGAGTATACAGGCCAGACTACAGTCCCAGAGCACACGTTAAACATGTACCCTCCAGCGCAGACGCATTCTGAACAGAGTGCCACGGACACGAGTGCGCAGACTGTCTCCGGCACAGCCACAGTAAGTGTAGCAGTCTCATCCTCTGAGAAGGCTTGACCTTGAGCTTGCTTACCTGGGTGGTAAAGGGGGAAGTCCACAATAAGACATTTATTAGCTGGAGGAAACCTATTTCTGGCACCAGGGCCTTAGCTGCTCACCCTCAAGTAGCTTGAAAGAGTTAATTATCCCCTGGAAGATCACAATGGACTTCCTTGAGAATTATGCCTTGATTCTTCCAGTACTGGGCTGTGTTATTCACAGATAAGCCATTCACCACTGAAAATTGGTCAGCCTTTTTTCCTCCCCATTCACCTTTTGCATTCTCTCTGTCAAGGAGTTTGTCATCCCTTTTGGACCAAAGGATTTGCTTCTATTCTCCTTATTTCTTCTGCCTAAATGTAAAAGCAAACTGCTTTTTTGTACTTGGAATATTATCCAAATGGGGTTCAGATTATTTTGACTAGGAAGTATCTTTACTTCCTTTCTGGTAGCATCAATGGCCTCTTTGATTTGAAGATCATATGTACACTGTTTTTATTTTAATTTTTTTTGTACTTGGAAACTTATCCAATTAAGTGTTAAAATCATTTGGCCTTTGGAATTGTCTTCATTTCTTTGGTACCATTAGTAGTCTTTAAGGATTATCACTTTTCATTTCTCCTCTTGCTTGCAAATGGTTAAAAAAAAAAACAACTATGAATGAGATGTTTTGATTGTATTCATTAGTTTTATTCAAGCTGTTTGGCATGGTGGCAGGAATAGTTCTCTGATTAGGGATAAGAAAAAGTCATACCATCAAGTAATTATTAAATATATATTTTATGTCCAACCTTATGGTTTAGGGGCTAGAAAAAATTGAAGCTCATGTTACTTAGGCTTGAGGAGTTTGTAATTCAAAAAGGAAGTCAGGATAAACCTAATAAAACTAAGTAGAAAACAATAAAGAGTTACAAGATTTAAATTATGGGACAAAATTGAAATATTATAGAATTCATATAAGGAAGAGATCATCAAAAATTGGAAATATGTATTGTGTTAGAGGAGCAGATAGTGCAGTGGGAGGAAGGCAAGAAGAAATTTCAAAGAAGTGAATAATAAAGAAATTTCTAAGATGAATTCTAAAAAAACCTAATTTTTTTGAAAAGGTACTTTATTTCTTTTCATTATATTGGTGAAGGACCATATGTTCGCGATATTAGATATATGGTTAATGTCAAATATGGTTAATGTGGTGGTTCATTGTTAATTTTTCTAAACTGTTTTTTTTTTCTCTCTCATAAAAAAAAAATGTTGTTAAAATGGGTTGCTAACTGAGTAGGACTGGCTCAGTTAACAAATATTTATTAAGCTTCTTTATGCTATGCTCCATTCATAGGACCAAAAATAAAAAGAAAGATATGGGAGGAAAAGAGGGACATATTCAGGAGTGAATATGATGTATATTTTAAAAAAGTAAAAAACAAAACAAAACAACTAATTATTTGCTAAAAATGGGAGGTAGCTTGTTCTCTATGACCTTATTTCTTCCTCATATGTTATTTGGGATAGTGTGATATAGTACAAATCATAGAATTATAGTCAGAAGACCTGGGTTTAAATCCTATTTTGCTTTCTGTGCGACCTAACAAGCCATTTAGCTTTTCTTGTTCTTGTTTTTCTAATCAATAGAATAAGGAACTAAAACTGCATTATTTCCAGGGCCTTTCTAGCTCTGTAACTCACATTACTTTGACTAATAGCTAGGAGAAAGAATTCTTAAGTTTCTGCCTTTCTCTAATTCCAACCCAGGAGAAGGAATTCTTATGTATCTGCCTGCCTCTAATTCCAACTGTAACCTCAGAGAAGTAGCTGTGTCAGGACTTGACTCTTCTGCAGAATATAAATATAGCAATAGAATAAATTCAATGTATAGTCCTTCCAACCCAAGATTCTATCTGGTTCAGGGGCAGCCTAGAAGGTTTATGGGAGCTAGCCACCATTGTGTTTTAAATGGGATAAGGTATATATCTTAGGCATCCTAAAAGTTCTCCTCAACTTATAAGCATAGAGTCTAGTGCCAGTATCAGTGCAAATATTCAGTCTGTCACAATGGAGCCCATTAGGCAAGTTTGAAAAACTAATAGCAAGTGCAGGTAAGAAAAAAAAAAATCCCAGTGCTCCAACTGCACACAATGCATGCATATGATTTAACACATAGCATAGAGCATATATAATGTGAGTCTGAATACACCAGAGCTACCACAGCATCTGAAAAGTGAAGACTGGGAGAACTTATTAGGTCATCCAGTTAAATCCCCAAGGGCCAAGCTTGTTCCCTACAGGACATTTTCTGCTGAATTCAGATTTAAAGTAGGGCTCAAAAATATCATGCATCAGTTTGCTGACAGAGCCAATACTATTATATATTATATACTACTCCTGACAAGGTATTTTACTCTTGACATATTATAATCAGAAATTTGCAAGTAGAGAATTCGCCAAGTATCTCCACTAGCAACTTAACATCTATTTTTAACACCTCTGCAATCTGCTGAAAGTCTCCCACAACCTTCCCATCAGATTCATACACTCCTAATGGGAGCCAACAAGGGTGTCCTAGAGATAGGCACAACAGCAAAATGCTCCATGGCCTTTGAGAACATGCCTTTAATGAGCCAGGCTCTTCCTGTATTTTAGCTCCTCAATATCCGATATAGTGTTAGACATCTCTGGCAGTTACATTAACTCCTTCACCATGATAAGGTAGTCTCTTCTTTTTTTCTCTTCTTTTAAAAAAAATTATTGAAGGGGTTAATAGAGAAGCACAGAAGAAATCTTGGTATTTTCTTTTGTGTGAGTTGTGTGCTTCACACCTTTGTGATGGAAAAAGCCTTATAATTCACCTAGGTCTACAAGTGCATTAAGAGAGACTGGATTTCGTCTGGTGGCTTAGAAAGCAGGTATCTGACCCCAGGAATAGTGTTTAAATTCATACACACCAGCAAGTTCCTTGAAAAGTTGAGTACACAAAATAATCATTTCACTGTGATGCAACTGTTGCATTGTATACTATGTATTCCTTGGGGTTGACAACCTTGCTGATAAGATGCCATCTCCCAGGTGAGATAATATACATTAAGTGCATCTTAAAGCACTATATAATTCCTAACTATTGTTCTTCCTGTTTTTATTGATGATGATAATGATGATGATGATGATGATGATGATGATGGTGATGATGATGATTGGAAGATGCTCCTCTAGGCTTTTTCTTTTTTATTTAATATTTTTATTTCCCCCAGTTACATATAAAACAATTTTTTTACATTTATTCTTAAAACTTTGAGTTCCATTCTGCCCCCCACCTCAAGAAGGCATGTAGTTATGCAAAGCATTTCTATAAAAGACATGTTGCAAAAGAAAACAGATCTTTACCTACCCCCCCCCCCAAAAAAAAACTCTCAAGAAAAAGTAAAAAAAAAAAAAAAAAAGCATGCTTCAATTTGTATTCAGACACAATCAGTTCTTTCTGTGGTTATGGATAGCATTTTCATCCTAAGTTCTTCAGAGTAGTCTTGGATCTTTCTAGGGCTGAGAATAGCAAAGCCATTCACAGCTGATCATTCCGTAACATTGCTATTACTGTGTACACAGTACATTTCACTTTGCTTGAATTCATGGAGGACTTTCCAGGTTTTTCTGAGAGTGTCCTGCTCATCATTTCTTACAGAACAATAACATTCAATCATAATCACATATTCCCATTTTATTCCGTTATCCCCCAATTGATGGACATTCCAACAATTTCCAGTTCTTTGCTCTAAGAAAAGAGCAGCTATAAATATTTTTGTACATATAGATTCTTTTCCTTTTTTTTTTTTTTTTTAATCTCTCTTGGGATTCATTAGGCTTCTTTCTCTTTCATTTTCACCCACGTTGCAAGCTGTGTGTTTTAATTGGTCAAAACAAAGCATTTTAAGTATGGTTTTCTAAAACTAGTTCAGAGAGCAAAATTTTAGCTTCAAAATGCTTTTTTTAGTTATTCAAGTTTTCTCATGATCCTGTGAGGCAAGAAAAACAAATATCATCACCCCAATTTTACTGATGAGCAAGTCAAGATTTAAGAAAATGAGGTAACTTGTCCAGTCACAAAATTAGTGTTTTAAACCTAGTTCTTCTAACTTATAGAATAGTAGGTTTTTTGGTTTGTTTTTGTTTATTGTACTGTAGTACAATATTCAAATATGAATCATTAAACTTCCTTCTTACTCTACCCAATACCAATTCTCTCATTTTGTCAAAGAACAAAGACAATGCCCTTCTCATTCCCTTTTCCTCTACCAAATCTCTACTAATGAAACTGAGCTTTTCTTCTGAATGATCCTATTCTTACTTGTCAATGGATATGCTTCCATTGTAACAATAATAATGATAATAATAATAACTAACATTTATATAGTGCCATGTGTTCTCTGTACTTAGGAAAACATGGATTCAAAACCTGGCCAAGATATATACTGACTGTATACAGGCAAGTCACTTAAGATTATAGTACCACTGGCAATTCTCTAAGATTTTAAATTGCAGATAGCAAGTTCCTATAGGTCCAATTTTGTTTTGTTTTGTTTTTGGTTTTAAAAAAGCATATATAGTTCTATCTATAGTTGTAATTCCTAAGCTTCGCTTCCCCACCCCCAGAATTCTTTATACTTTTACTCAGAATGTAAATTCTGAGCCATATTTTGAGAACTATTGGTTTGTAATTATAAATTACTGTTTATAAACAAATGCATATATGAAGATAGTGGGATTCATTGAGAGAGCTTAGAATTAGGAATAATTAGGACTCTAAACTATATAGTTGTGTGACCATGAGTAAGTAATTTACTTTAGGTTTTAAGAATCTAAGTTACAGATGAGTTGCTCACTTGTTTCTGATGAAGAGTTTATACACTCAGAATTTCCACACACTGATAAAATTATTAGCCTCTAATCTCCAGTTATGCTACACTACAACATGTTTCTATGCTTCTGGAAATGAATTTTGCATGAACTCTGCATAGTAGTAGAATTCTGACTTAGGGGAAAATATGGCAACTTCTGTTAGCTTGAGGACCTAGTGATACAGCTAAAAAGACAGATTTATTAATTTTAGAGTTAAAAGGGAAATCATACAGTATTCCTTAATCACCATTTTTCCAGAATGAAAAAACTGGAGTTAATTGCTCACAATTGAGAAGAATAGAGTATAGACCCTAATTCTGCTTAATTCCGATCCAATGTGTTTTGCTTTATTTATTTATTTATTTTTCTTATTTTGGATTCCTGCTTGGGTCTAGGTGATGTCTAGGATTTTGTTTCTAGGGCAAGAAAAAGAGAATCATTCTTTCTTTCCTCCTTCATTCAAAGCAAAGGAGCTTTGGAAAAGAATTCTATAAAGTTACATTCTTCAAGAAGTCAAAAAAGTTTTATCATTCACTTCTCAATGTGAGATTTGTACTTTGAAGGAATTTATATAATGTATGTTCCATTCTCTAAGGATTCACAATGACACTTAGGGGAATTCTTAAATCTCATTCTTATACTCAAACCCCAACCTTCTAACCCCTGACTTTACCCCTTCCTTCTCCAATAGATGTGTCACCTTGTTCTGCTGGGAAATATGTATTATTCAATTAATGTATTATTCTTAAAAGTTATGCTATAGGACAGCTAAAAAAAAATAGAACTTTGATGGAGAGCCTAATTAAATGATGTTCTTTCAAAAGCATTGACAGCCTTTGCATAAGTATTCAAAACTCATTTTATCAATCCCACTTATCTCAGCTGTTAGGATAGCAATCATAACAAAGTAATATATATTATAGTACGGATGCAGAAAGATTAAACCTTCGAGATAAAAAGAAGACTGCTGAAATTTTCCATTCCTACTTTCCACTTAATATAGGAAATATCTCTGCAACATTGCTAACAATCTTTTAACCTTTGAATACTTGTAAAGATAGGAAGTTCATTACTTCACAAAGCAACCTGTTCTATTGTTGGACAAATGATACTGTTACAAACTTGTACTTTATCTAGCCACACAGAACTTTTCTCATTTCCATGAAATAACCCTTCAAATAATAAAAAGACAGCCACAATATTCTCTTCTAAATATTCCTTAATTCAGCTAAACATACCTATTTTCCATAATTGTTTTTAATGGTCCAGTAATAATTCAGAATTTTAAAGAATAATAATTTTAAAATTATCATTAAAAACTCCCTAATTTCTAGATCCCTCATCATTCTAAATCCCCTGATCTTTTAGATAATAGAATTCATTTTCAAATTATTACATGGTGGGATTTATGGTAGAATTATTTTTGATTAGGGTGTCCTTCCTAATGTTTCATGTCTATTCTAGGCTACTTAACTGCTTCAGAAAGACCTAGAAGCTCTCAAGATACCATGTAAGAAGAAGAATTGATGTCAACAACTTCTTATCTCATTTTTCAATGATTATCACCCCTTTTTCTACTATATAAGTGAAAGCTAATACAATTTTAGACAGAGTTAAGAAAAGCATACTGTTTTAGATGAGGGAGTGGATATTCTCACTGTTTTCTGCTCTGTTCACACCATCAAGATTATTGCATTTGCTTCTGGGAACATTGTCAGGAAGTTAGAGAGGGTCCAGAGTAGAACAGTCAGGAAGATGGAGGACTTTTCAATATCATGTTGATTGGTTGAAAAAACTAGAATTGAAAAGAAATGATGAATGTGGGGAGAATTATAGCCTGAAAAAGACAGGTAGAAAGAGGATTATCACTAGCTTCTCATTTGAAATCTTCAGAAAAAAGTTTGAGGATATTGAAAAGGGAATGCTCACTCAGATTTGAGTTGGATTAAGTAGTCCCTGAGTTCTTTCCATCACTGACATTCTAAATGAATAAAAAAATACTTTAAAGGCTTCAGGAGATAATCGAAGTTTATTTTGCTTAAAACAAACCAACCAACCCCACAGCATTTGGACATCTTTGGGATGGAAGAGGAATCTTTACCCCCATCTCTTAGACTCAGCAAATATTCTCATAATTCAGTGACCTTAGATTTTTCTGAAGGTAGACAAAATTCAGGCCACATCAGGATACACAATTTTGAGCAGCATTTCTATTGGTCCCTACTTTGTTTCTTGTCTATCCTTCTTAGCCTCTAGTCCTCAGAACTTAAAAATGATTGCAAAACTCTTACAGCCGTATTTATTTCTTCTAAATAATAGCCTGCTGGTTCTGGTTGTTTGCCAGCAGTGTGCTGATTCAGTAGTATTGTGTATCATATACATCCCTAATACTAACCACTCCCAGGACAAAATGCTTTTACATGAAGTCTTTCTTTGTTTCAGTCTACTGAGCAATGCAGGGCCTTGGAGTCAGCCAGCTAGTCAAATTATAGCCTTTGGTGGAGAAATCAAAATCAATGCTATCCTTGTCTATAGAGAGCATCCACCCTCCTGGGGAGCCTCCAGAGAGCTCTTTATTCTCTTCGAGGTATTTCCATGATGGGATGGTTTGCCCAAAGATTTACTAAGGACATTATCCCGATCTTGCCTCCTTCCTGGCAATTAGGTCTATCAGGAAAATCTTTCCTAGTCTCAGGTAAGGAAGTCACTGGGAATCCATGACAGAGAATAAAATAGCATCAAAATGTAAATAGCTGAATTTTAAGATTCTTACTGTCCTTTTTAATAAATCTATAATATGTTGACTGCCACAAAAAAGTTTGGAGTAAATATGGACCACTAAAAATTAACTAGACTGTATGTCTTTTTTGTCCTATATATTCCAGTTCTGTTTTAAAAATTTGGTTTCCCAAAGACTTTATTAGTGATTCATAATTCAGCATAACAAATTAATCATAGTATAATGTGGCTTGATTTTAAAAGGAAAGGGGTGGATGATCCAGAAATTGAATCTTTTCATGTAATTTAGAAAAAGTTTAAAAAAGCATTCATGGTTAAGAAAGGTTCTGTATCACCATAAAAAGTGACTGTAAAATAAAGTGGTACCCAGAATAAATTCTCTCACTTCATTACTATCCTTATTAACAAAAATATACTACCATCAGTAATGCTCTGAATAATTTTCCCCTTCAATTCATTTAGTATCCCTGTAGCTCCTCATTACTGACCATTTTTCTCACTGTCCTACCTGTGGTCTCCAATATCTTGCTGCATATGGAGTTTTACATTCTTAAAGAAAAACGGGGAAAAAGAACTTGAAGCCATTCGATGTGCTGACTAAAGGAAGTCTGGATTTCCCAGAGAAACTTGCTACAATGAAATAGCTAATTATAACCCAAATTGTATTTGACTTATGCATCTTTGCTTCACATTGTAACACTATAATTTAAATAGATTGTTCTCTAGACTTTTTTGGAAGGGAATTAACTTCCATTTTGACTAAGAAAAGAGGTAGTAGCAACAATGCACAATTGACATGATTTTTTTCCCCTTTTCCTGTAATTGGCTCGCAAGTGGGAGTTGGGCTAGCAATTATATAAGGAGTCATCGATGGTTCCCCGGCAATGTCTCTCTCTGTGTGACATTAGTCTCATAGATATGTGAGGAAAGGGATGATAGGGAAGTCTTAGGAGAGGAGAGCCCCAGAGATTGTTCTCACTTGCAATTGAAGATTATTTTGAGGAAATACAGAGGAAAGAAAATACATTTAACTAGTTGAGAACCAAATGACTCCTATTCTAGTTTTTGTTGTTGTTGTTGTTGTTTAGTCTAAATGATAGATTAGCTCTTACCTTTAAGAATAGTTTCTGTTGCCTATAGACCTAGATGGTTGAAAGTGGAAGAAAAAAGAAAGCCTAGGAAGGGCTAAGTACCTGAGCTTTGGAGACTAGCTTCTTCTCTTCCTGACCTTCCCTTCAGGGGAATAAAAGTTTCCATAAAAAGGGTCACAGACATTTAAGACTGGACATCATATTATAACTATCGAACACGCTTATTTCACATAGAAGATACCAAAATATAAATTGCTGTGAGCTGAGGTTTCTCAAAGAGTCAAGTAGCAGAGTCATTATTGACTTTATTCCACTAACTTCAGTGATCTTCAACCAAGTCTTCTTCTTGTCTTTGATCCTCCCTTAAATCTTCCACAGTTCTTTTTATTAAGACATCTTGTCTCCACCATCTTTTCATCTTATTTAGCCCAGTCATTCAGTATCTGATTTGAGTATGTTTTAATTATCTGTAAAAGTGCTAGATTTCAATTAATTATTTTTACCTCCAATTCTGATCCTTAAAAATCCTCTTGTTTTAATGAATTTTTTTCTTCTTCTTTGGGCCCTCAGATAGAGAGTACATTATATCTTGGGATCGAGGGTCATGGAATGGCAGAGGTTTAGTTAACTGATCATAGAAAAAAGAAGATTGCTCAATTGTGACAATTTTTTTACTTGAATACTGTCTTCAAAATATATACTACAAACTAAGTAATTTTGTTTTGCCAATACTGGATGTGACCTACTAAAGAATAATATTATAACTTCTACTCTTGTGATGTTTCTCTGCTGTCCCAGAATTAATATTATTTTTATTGAGCTTATTTCCCCACACTACTATTTTATTAACTACTACTAATATTGGGAAAACATGCTGTGTTATATAGGTGACTAGCTACCAGATGAGCTTCTACTAAATTGAATGTAGAGCACTCTTAGGACCTCTGCTACTGCAAACAAGGAAATAATTCATAATTCTATGCCAACTTCCCTTCAAAAACTTCCTAAGATCAATTGAAGGATTACAAGTATTAATGTTCTTCATTTTACTTTCAGAAATGGCATCACTTGAGTTTCTTTGGTTGCTTTGTCCAAATGCTAATATCCTAGAAATTATCTAAAAGAAGACATAAAGGGGGAAAATAAAAGAAGCACAAGTTCTTGGAAAATATGGAGAAAGAAAATAAAATGAACTAACAATAAATTGCATTCATTAAAAATAACCTAGGTACACACATATGCTATGTTGTTATATGCAATATATTTTGAGCTGATGTGTGTTTCTAAGGAAGGTCATGATTATCATTATCTCAACTGGACACTGACTTTTACAGATTTTCATAATAACTAAACTTACCTAGTGTTAGGCCTAAGCCCTTATTAATGACATAGTATGTAAGGAGTAATCACTGTTCCTTTACTTTCCAAGTCAAACTAAGTGGTCTACTGATTATTATTCTCTGAGTATAATAGGGACATAACTAACACTGAGAGGAAAGTGTACTTCTGTGTTTTATTAACCACTTTTCTATTCCCTTGTGCACTGATATGATGCTATGAAATCTACTTAAATGTGATATTACTCAATATAATATAACAATAATGCACATACTATAATGTATTGGGTTCTTTGCAAACAGCAGTTCCGAAATTGAATTTCCTATCATTGCCTTGGGCTAGTTTAATATTGTTGGGCTTGCAGTCTTTTTCATGGCTTTTTGTACCTTGATTTCTATTTTCACTAACTTTTGGATTTTTACTCATTTAAAAAAAGTTTTATTTTGTAAGTTTTACTTACATAACAATGTGTTCTCAAGATCTCATTTAAAGCAATTTTGGAAGTATCTTGCTGATAGAAAAAATAAATATCTTTTTGGTCACTGATATGACTGAATTTGTCAAAATAAGATTTAAAAGAGTCTTGAGTTAAGCAAAAGAAAAAATAAAGGGGGGTGCACAAATTTGGATTAGGAGAGGTGTGGCAAGACATCTTTTTTTTTTTTTTTTTCCCAGGCAGTAGGCATAAACTTGTTATTCCTTCAGTGTGGAGAATTCTTCTTCATTCATGTACTATCTACACCAAGTTGAGCAGTTTCCTCTTCCCCATACAATGGAATTTATAGGTTTAGAGAGTTGCCTTAAGGTAATGAGTAATTAAGTTACTTGCTCAGTTACTTGCACCCAGTCTTATGTAGTAGATCTTCCTGAAGTTAAGATTAGCTCTATACACTTTTACTTCCAGAAAATCAGAGTTATTGGGGAGAGAAGAAGAAAAATTATTAGAATCTCAGTTGACAACACTCTTAGTTTTAGTCATATTTATGACATAACTGCCTAAAAAACCAATGCTGTCTTGATCATATTAACATAACACTCAAAGTATGGGAGGTGATAATCCCATTGTTCCTCTCTCTATGCCCTCCATGTCTGACTAGAGTATTGTGCATACTCTAAGGGTATCATATTTTAAAAGGTACCTTCATAAACTAGAGAGTTTAAGAAGAAAACAGCTAATATAGCAAGAAGACTTGAAACCAAAATTGTAGGGAAATGGTTAGCTTGGAGATAACCTAGTGAGACCATACTAGATGTCTCACAATTTTAAAATGCAAACATGTGAAAAAAGGATCAAGCTTAGTATTTTTTTTTTTTTTTTTTTTTTACAATTGTATTTGGAAATTACGAGGTGTAGATTTTGGCTTGGTATGAGAAGGAATTATGAGATGTCCTATATATATAGTGGAATGAATTGCTTGGTCATGTGGTAAACTCCAATTCACTAAAAGTGCTCAAGCAGAGCTGGATGGCTGCCTTTAAAAATATAGAGGGGATTTTCAGGTGGGAAACAGGACTAAGTGATCTCTGAGGTCATTTCCAATTCAAAGATTCTATGGCAATAAAGCTCAGGGTAGATTGGAATGAAATATGTTAAGATGGCAGAAAATAGTAGGTAGGCAGATTTTACAGAGGACTTTAGAATCAGAATTAATCTCTAACGAGATTTTACAATTTTTTTCTCCCTGAAATAAGTTCTCTAGTATGGCATATGTGTAAGTGTGTCTAGAGTAAATGATCCCACAAGGGCTTTCCTAGCCTGCCCTCTTTGATAGTATTGATACAAACTGTGTTCTTTCTCATAGCAGCTGGATATGGACTGAGACTAATGACAACAAAATACCTGATTGAAAAATTCATTTTATAGAATGATTACCTTTATCTGCTAGCTTGGTAATACAAATATATGTCAATTAAGTCAATTTAAAGAGCATGAGTTAGTGATGGTGATGAGAGACAAGGGCTAAAGAGAATCTGGTCATTAGGGATCAGTTTGATTCCTAATTCCAAACTGATCATAACAGTCCAGGGTATATTTACTACTCGAATAAGCTTAGTTCCCTCATCTATAAAGTGAAAGGTTTAAATAACTTTAGGAGTTCTTAATGTTTTTTGTATGTCATAGATCCCTTCTATAATCTGATAAAGTTTATGAATCACTTGTTAGAATATTTTTAAGAGTATAAAATAAAATAAATTTCAAATATATTAGAAAATGTAGGTTTTTTTTTTTTTTTTTTTTTGCATCCAAGTTCAAGGATGTGTCAATTAAGAACTGTTGGACTGAATGTTAACCAAGGTACTTTTAAGCTTTAAATCTAGTGAGCCAAAATAAAATAGGTTACTGAAAAAACTCCCAAGAAATTGTAAAGGAATGAATTTTGGCCTGACTCTACTACCCCAGAATGTGAAAGAACTAGTACAGCACAGGAGAAAGAACAGATTGGAAGGAGCATAATCTATAGCGCTAGTGGCAAAGACTTACAAACTATAAAAGGTTTACAATGACCAAATCCAGCAGCCAGACAGCTTGGATTGGCTGTAATACTTTTATTCCATGTTACCAATCCGACTAACTAGACTCCTGCATAGTTTCCAGTGTTTTCAGCAATATTGTGTTTTGGCATGGTGAATCATGTTCACTTCCTTAGAATCTTCCAGTTGAGGTCATAATCCTAAAGGGGAAGAACATTTATTTGCAAAGAAGCCAAGATAGAATAAGATAGGAAAGTTTTCTTTATTTTCTTCATCCCTTCTCATATGTACAAATAGTATGTAACTATATTTTTAACCATCTAAAAATGTTTAATTTTTGATAGTATTTTTTTTCAAATACATGCAAAGATAATTTTCAACATTCATCTTTGCAAAACCTTGTGCTCCAAAATTTTCTCCCTCTCTTTCCAAGACAGACAGCAATCCAATATAGATTAAACATGAGTAATTCTTCTAAATATATTTCCATACTTGTCATGTTGTGCAATTTAAATCAGATCAAAAAAGGAAAAGAAAAACACGAGTAAGACGATACAACAATAAAAACAAACAACAATAATAACAAAAGTGAAAATATGCTTTAATACACATTCATTCTCAGAATGTGATTGGCAAGTCTATTAGAATTTCCTTGAATCACCTCATTGTTGAAAAGAGCCAAGTCCATCACAGCTGATCACATAATCTTATTACTGTGTACTATGTTTTCTTGATTCTTCTCATTTCACTTAGTATCAATTTATGTAACTCTTTCCAGGCTTTTCTGAAATCAGCCTGTTCATTATTTAATATAGAACAATAATATTTCATACCATTCATATACCATAACTTATTCAGCCATTCCTCAAATGATGGGTATCCACTCAATTTTCAGTTCCTTGTCACTACAAAAAGGAATGCTACAAACATTTTTTTTTCTCTTATGGCTCTTTTTCCTATTTTTTATGATCCTTTTGGGATACAGACCCAGTAGTGAGACTGCTGGATCAAAGGCTATGCACAGTTTGATAGCACTTTGGACACAGTTCCAAATTGCTCTCCAGAATAATTGAATCATTTCACAGTTCCACCAACAATACATTAATGTCCAGTTTTCCCAAATCCCCTCCAACATTTAAAATTATCTTTTCCTGTCATCTTAGCCAATCTGAGAAGTATGAAGGAGTATGTAATTATCAAAGTGACCTTTACTGTTACCTAAGGTGTTTTTCCCCCTGATTTTCAGTCTTTTGGATTTCATATCATTCTCAACCTTTAAATTCATGTGGAAAAATCCTGATGGATTCGTGGATATTTAAGTTCAATGTGAGTCAATACTAGTGAAGTAGCCAAAAAAATAGCTATTTCTTTTGACTATATTAATAGATACATACAGGAAAGGGGAGGTAAAGGTCCTTCTTAACCTTAGGAAGAGTATGTCTGGAATATTATATTCCAATCTGAACATGATTTTTCAGCAGAGATATTAACAAGTATGTCCAGAGAAGGTTACCAGAATGGTAAGAGGCCTTGGAATTGTAACATTAAGAATAGTTAGCCTGGAGAAGAGATTTACATAGTAATTAGATAGTTATCTAATAGGATTTCAAGGCTTGTCAAATGGAAGGTAAGCTTAGTCCCTAAGGGCGTACTAAGGAGAAATGGGTAGAAAATGTAGAGGCAAAGAAAAAGTGTGATTAAGTTCTATTTCTTAAGTTCTACTAGCTCTGGAATCCTGAATAAATCACTCTCTGTAATCTAATTCAGTGGAGTGAAAGAGAAATAGAAATGGGGAGTGGGGGAGATACTACTAAATAGAATATAAGGATGCCTGACGACTACAAATTAACTAAGAAAATCAAATATTTATATTATCTATGATCTATTGTGTTTTTATTGATTTTGTTAAATATCTCCCAGTTACATTTTAGTGTGATTCAGGCTGGACCCTGAGTGCTGTAAGCAGCAATCCCATATTTTAGACTTCTGTTTTGGCATTTCCCTGAATCTGTAAGTTTCAGAGAAAGTGCCAATTGAAAAGTCCATTCCATATCACTTTTGTAATTATAATTATCTATTAAAATGATTAAAATATTTTAATGTTTTAAATCAGTAATAAATAATTTCAATCAGTATTATCAATAATTTCATTTGTGATATCTATATTTTCATATGTTTAATATATGCAAAGTAATGCATATATTACACGTTATATGCATACATATATATTAGTAATAATTACTATGACTGAGTTTTAAAACTGTCATAGTTATCTAATACACAGTTAATACAAAATTAGGACTATATTGTTTAAAAACCATGAAAATTATGTTTTCAGTCTATGTGCTAGGTAGTTAATTTAGGATTATAGGATTAGAGGTTAAGGGCTACATAGGCCTTTAAAAGTCATCTAATTCAACCCCTTCACGTTACAGATGAGAAAACGGAGAATCAGTGAGATTCAGTGATTTATATCTAGCCTTAGGTCACACAGGTTATAAGTAGCAAAAGTAAGAATCTTGGACCTCTGGCTACAAATCCAGTACTCTTTCCACACAGCCTACACATCATATGGTAATATTAACTTTTATTCCATAAAGCCATTTTTGTATAGTAGAAAGAATATTGAGTAAAGATCAGATTCTTGTTGACTGATTTTGAGAAATCCATTTTACTTCACATTGACTCAGTTTCCTCATCTGTAAAGTACAAGTACAAGATTAGGAGACTTTTAAGATTTCTTTCTGGTCTAAAATTCTATAATTATTGAATCAGCAGAAATACATACAAACATAATATTTTCCAGACTTGTTGGAAAGCAAGAAGTCCTGTGAATCAGAAAGTAAAAAGTTTTAACAAACAATTGTGTACAAAACACTGTGTCATTATGGCCATACAGTTGACTAAAAAGTATGGAGAATACTATATTTTTCACTGAATAGAAAAAAAGCTTTTATCTGCAAAATATAGCTCCTAACAAGAAATCTCTCTTACATATCTTAAGATAATTCTCAAGATTTCTTAATAAATAAAGCCTCAGAAGTGACTGTTTATTATGTCAAGTATGGCATGAAATAGGAAGAAGTGTATATATACCAGTGTTAGCCACTAGCATGAAAGGAAAATTTCCTGTAATTGGAAGATCTTGCAGATGTTTTTGTTTGTAGATAGTATTGTGCTGATTTCATCTTGCTTCCTTAATGAAATAGATGATTACTCAAAAGAGAGCAACCTAATAATCAATAAATGAAAAATGAAATGGGTAAAGTATGTCTTTTGTTCAAATTAAATGAATGGATAGTCATTTGGCAGTAAATTAGTATGTATATTATACATGAATAAACATACAGATATATTTGTACAATATACATAAGTAACTATGCATATACATGTGCATATAAATTTGCATATGTATGTTCATATGTGTATTTTAAATAGTACATGTGCATGTGTTAACAGATATATAGATTTCTATGTTTACATTTGCATATTTATTTATTTGTTTGTTTTTGCTGAGGCAATTGGGGTTAAGTGACTTGCTCAGGGTCATACAACCAGGAAGTTAGAAGTATTAAGTATCTGGAGCCATATTTGAACTCATGTCCTCCTTACTTAAGGGCTGATGCTCTCTCCACTATATCAGCTAGCTACTCCATTTGCATATATTTTCAAAGAAGCAATGCAGAGAAATGATTTAGAATTGAATGAAAAGAAAAGCAAGGGATTATTTCATTTGAGAAGCTATGTGGTTTTTAACAATCCCAAATTGCTGTCTCATACAAAAATATATCTTTAAAAAAACAGAATAGGGCTTTCAAAGATGTTATATCACTGTTAATTATGGATCCTCTCAATGTCTGAAGAATTAGAATTGTAAGTAGTCCAGAAGGAAATGAAGAATGCATGATACTGCATATTTCTAAAAATGACCAGATTCAGAAGTGTTCAAAAGGATATTATTGAAGAACAAGAGATAATAGAGGGATAACTCAATTGCTGCACTGATACCCCATGAAATTTTTAAAAAATGATTTGGAATAGGGACTCTTAATCT
Source organism: Antechinus flavipes (assembly GCF_016432865.1). Classification (NCBI taxonomy): domain Eukaryota; kingdom Metazoa; phylum Chordata; class Mammalia; order Dasyuromorphia; family Dasyuridae; genus Antechinus; species Antechinus flavipes. Next base: position 305,704,688 of record NC_067398.1, on the reverse strand, counting down.
TATGATAGATACATTTGTCTGTCTGGTGAAACTGAAAGGATTCATCCTCAGAATGATGTTTAGTTCCCACATTCAAGTACTAAATTTCATTTAGAGTTTAGTGAAAAACAAAAATGTAATTTCTTTTCCCATTCAGGTTTATGCATTCCCTGAAATCTGTCTATTAGCTATCTAGAGGAAGTTAATAAAAGTCAATAAACATTTATTAATCTCCTATGATGTGTCATTGTATTAAGTGCTTAAGATACAAATAAAAGGAAAGAAATCCTTATCCTAGATGAACTTATAATTAAATGGTGGAAGCTAAAGCACAAAAGCAATCTCAAAAGATGGGGAGGAAAAACACAAGGAAAAGAAGCTACACAATGTAGAGCTATAAAGGTACCGTGGAGAAGAGGAATCCCAGTCTCACAACTACATGGAAAGGAGGAATTACAGGAACTGAGCTCTCTTAGATGGAAGTTTGGATTTTATGGTCCTCCCTCCTATCAGAGAGGCAGAGGGTAGGATGAGATGGAATACTAAGACCAGTGAGTCCTTCATAATCCTTATAAGGTTATCCCAGAGATAACTTACTGGTTCATGGTGGAAGCATCAGTAAGAAAAGGCCCAAAGTAGTTCAGCCAGGAGAGAAATGATTAACTGGATAGTTAGGTGTAAAGTGGATCAAGCACAGACCCTGGAGTCAGGAGAACCTTAGAAATGATTAACCTAAATCTTTAATAATGACCTTATAGGAGAACACTAACCAAATCTTTTTTTTTTTAATTTCTTTATTTATTTTTAATATACTTTTCTTTATGAATCATTTTGGGAGAGAAAAATCAGAACAAAAGGGAAAAATCATGGGAAAGAAAAAAAATCAGAAAAAAAGAAGTGAATATAGTATATGTTGATTTACATTCATTTTCCATAGTTCTTTTTCTGTATGCAGATGGCATTATTTTATCCAAAGTCTATTGGGATTATCTTGGATCACTGAACCACTGAGAAGAACCAAGTCTTTCATAGTTGATCATTGCATATTCTTGGAAGAACAATTCCTGGTTCTCCTCAGCATCAGTTTGGAACACTGACCAAATCTTATAGAATAAGAAAGCCTAGATGGGTAGTTATTTACATAATGGAAGAGAATATATCCACATTACTGTATTAAAATATGGAGGTTCCTTCCAGTTTTCAATATGTAATCCTATGAAGTAATTTAAGTTTCCTAAGCCTCATTTTTCTTATTTGTAAAATGGGAATAACTTAGTATTTACACTATCTTTATCACTGAGTCATGGGAAAAATGCTTTGTTATCTTTGAGTAATTATATAAATGTTCTCAATAACAAAATGATTCAATAATAACTATTTAATAAAAACTCCTCAATAATAATTTTAATAGTTGTCAATAGTGAAACTTCATTGACATTGATTTTATGTCATATATATAATAGCAATAATAATATTTATTATTAATAATAATAGCAAACCTCTCTGCAAATCCTGAAATGCTATATAAATACTAGCTCTTCTTCAGAAGATTTTTGTGGAGTAACCCTTGAGCATCTAATCCTGTGCATAAAATATGTAAAATACTTTCTCTGCCCTTTAACATGCTTGAGCTAATTAGGAAGATAAGACAAATATCAATAGTTAAAAAACAAGTTAAAGTAAATTCTAGAATCTCAACTTGAATAATTGTATTCACCTAATATTCCCTATCATTTGATTAAAATTAATTTATAGACTTTTTCTCAACATATGGTTTGAACCATAGAACTCTGCTTAGATTTGAGTCAGCAGCTACACCAAAACCTCAAGGAGAAGCTTCTAAACTTTGGATATAATTAATTTAGCTTTAGTTGTATCAGTCTAGTTATCCTCAAATGATTTTGCTAATGGCCTTTCCCCCACACAACCATTGTATTTTCCCCTTGTCAGTATTTGAATTTGGCAGGTCTTTTGTAGGGATCACTCTATACACACACACACACACATACACACACATATTAAAGCCTTCCAACAAACATTTATTAAATGCTTACTTTGTGCTTTACACTGTATTGAGCACTAGGGAGACAAATATAAGCAAAACAAAACAAAACAAAAACATGTACTCTCAAAAAGTTTCCATTTTGCTGGGGGAAAACAATAATCAAAAGGGAGCTGAAAAGGGAAGGATCGGAGTGAAGATGCTCAGGATGGGAACATGATTTTGAAATCTAGGCCACTCCCATCTCTTCCCAGAAAAATTTGCTCGTAGAAAAAAGGATTCTTACTGAGGTATGTTTCAGGTTAAGAATGGCACACTGGGGGTTAGATATTCCAAGACAAAGTGGCCTAAGGAACTCTTTCTAATGGCACAGAGGGCTGTGGGAGTTGAGAGTAACTAAAGATAGTTTTACAGAGGAATCAAAAATGGCATTTGGGCAAACAAAATTGTGTACGTAGTTTTTGTTTTTTGTTTTTTGTTTTTTTTTTTTTTTAGAGTGGAGGATGACAAAGATTATTTCAGACATAGTAAGAGATCAGGTTTGAAATATAGGTTAGAGGATAAATCATAGAAGGCCTTGAATGCTAAGTTTCATTGATTCCGTAGACCAGTAGTAATTTAGATGCGATATGTGGCCAAAGACAGTGATTTTTCTGGACAAGACCACAGGTGAGCATGGTAGCTGCTAAGTCCACTCTGTTTTATAGGAACAGATGAGAGTGGCAGGTCTGGGTAGGTGGGGGGACAAGAGTGAGTTGTACAATTGTGCAGAGCAAAGGTATAATATCTATATCTATGTACACACACACACACACACACACATATATGCATTCCCCACCCCCAGCCCCATATCATTTAATCTCAAGAGAAGTATTTTCATGATAGTCAGAAGGGAATTTACATTCAGCCTGGCAAATAAGAGTAATTACAACACATTTTGGGGAAAAATACTAACAAGAATCTTTTAAATTTAATTTTTTTTTTAATGCACCAAAGACTACTTGGGGAGGTGTCTGGTATCCCTTTAAACAAGTGGGAATTTGAATATTTCCTTTCTCTTCCCCTTAAGGTCTTTATTCCCTTTATTAAAAAGCAGAGAGGTAAAATAAATCATTGTGTCTCTACATAAATTGCTTTATTATTAATTAATTCAAAACGAAAACTTCTCCAGTTTGAGTTATGTTAAGACCTTAAGCATCTGACTACAGGCAAAACCTACTTAAATAAAACTGTTTATGACAAAATCCAGTTTTAATAGCTAATTTTAGAAATGAAATTTACCAAGTATGCTGATAACTCAACAGCAGAAAGGTAAGGAAATCCCCATCCTAAAGAATTGCAGGTTTTAAATAACCTAACTGAGGTGTACAAAGACATAATTAAGAAATATTACACAGATTAAATTTCTTTTAGAAAGAAAAGATGAATGTCTGAGGTTTTGAAAAGAAATATTTACCTTTATAAAGGTTCATTCAAAAGCTGAATTTGCAATATATGGCAGCATAAATAAAACAGCACCCATATACTTTAAGCTGGTCTCAAAGAATACATAGTTTCTGATTACTGTATTTCAAATTTTCATAAATTACATTTTGCTACTTATTTTGAGTCCTTTTCACATATTATCAGTTTTGATTTAAATTTATGATTTTGATGACTTGTTTCATTCTTACATATAGTTTTTATTGTGTTTTGAGAGCAACATGTTTTCCCTTGAAAAAACTTTACATTTTTCTATAAGACATTTATAGGATATGATTTATAAAAATTTGCTTTTTAGTGGCTTTTTGGGGGCCATGTGTATTTTTTATATTAGATAATTGATTATTTTAATTTATGGAACAAACAAGCATTTCCACAACATAATAGAATTTTTAAAAATGATTGCACATGAAACCACAAATTTACCACGTACAACTTGCTATTCTTTTAAAATACACAACAGTTATTATGTAAATTTCCTTTTTTTTTGTTATTAACATGTATATTCTAATAAAAGTAAGATATTTATTTGTTTAAGGGTCAGTGATGTTGCCTCTGAAGCATATCTGTGACCTTTTAGTTTTAGTTTTAGAAACAGAAATAATAATTGAACATTATGCTTTTTCATAAGGAATGTTTGCAAATCATTTCAAGAAGTTCAAGTGAAATATTTACTGCAAGTTGATCTCAATTGGAAAACAAGAAACCCAAAGCAAGACTTTGATTTAGGAATAAAATAATTATAAAAATTTTTCATCTTATTTCATACAAGAATAGTTCGGGCTTTACAGGCAAATAACTACAGACACTAATTATCCCTTCCTACATATATATATATATATATATATATATATATATAGAGAGAGAGAGAGAGAGAGAGAGAGAGAGAGAGAGAGAGAGAGAGAGAGAGATCTGTTGTTAATTTTCTCTGCATTATCCTTCATTTTCTTTTCCTTTTGATGCAGTATTTGACAATGCAAGAGACATGCTTCAGTCTTGCCAACCTCATTTCTTAACTGCTCCTTTGTTTTTCCTATCATTTCTTTCTCCCTCCTTTTGTCTGAACTTCCTAACTCTTCTACCATGTGTTTGGAAAATAAGAAAGTTGAGTTATATAGTAAGTGGTGAAATGGAAAAATACTGTCAGGGAACAGATTCACTTTGGTCTTAGAAATGAATAGTAGAAATGTTCAGTGACTTGGCTAGGTGCAGAGTATATTCTGTACAATAACACTTTTATAGTTAAATAGATAAATACACATATATATATATGTATATGTATATAGACTATATATCTGTATGTATGTACATACATACACACACATATATATTTCTATCTATACATATATATAACTGCATTTCTTCATAGAAATGAAATGAGCAGATTCTGGAATTCAAGATAGTAATGATAAGAACAAAAGAGTTCAAAACTGTTCTTGCTGTTTGGGTTTTGATTGATTCAGACTGAATGTAAATAGCAGTCATTTTTGCTTTGGCCAGAAACCTGAGAATCTTCCTTTCCCAGATTTATTTATTTAGATTTTTTTTTTTTGGAGTAGATGACAGAGGAGATTCTTTGCCTTATTTGCTACCTAGCCTTTATTACTGAATGGGTGCCAGCCTCAGTTAAACTGACGCTGTTGAAGAAAGGCTTAAAAAGGCCAAGATCTCCCATTTCGTCCAGAGCCATCTCCATTTATCCTAATCTTTATCTGGCCCCTGGACCCTGATGGCTCTAGAGGAGAAAGTGGACAAGGTGACCTCACTTGAATCCAATTTGCTTACATGTTAGAGCATCACCTCCCAAAGATCATGGTCCTCTTTGAGAATGAAGGACAAACAACAATCTGTGAATCAAGCTGGCCTGGAATTGGTCACCTAGAAGACACACTCCCTTTCTCCCTTCTTTCCTCCTTTCCTTTCTTTCTCCCTTCCTATTTCCAAAAAGTCCCCCTTTATATCTCTCTAGTTTTTGCCTGTGTGTTGAATGGGATTGAGCATTGTGGAATCCACTATGGGGCAGTCCCATTTTCCTATTCTTTGAGTAATAGTTACAGGAACGGGAACGGAGCAAAGAGCACCCTTCTACCAGTTAGCATCAATTTCCTGTCCTAATCCATTTTTAGATATTTTACATATACTGTGCTATATTAAAAAAAAAAAAGTTGTCTCCTTAGCATTCATTTTAACTGATTTTATTTGGATAATATTATTAAAATGGTTAGAGGCAACATAAAAAGATGGGCCTCAGAATGTACTCTCCCCAGGATGGGCCCTTCCCTTAAGTCTTAAGAACTCTGGTCACAGAATTAAAATTGTACCATTCAGAAGCATTTCTTTTCTTCAGGTGTAAGCTTGGCCACTATCTCATAGTCTCTGGAGTAATACCAAGCCAAAGAAATAGGCATCTTGGCTTTGAGCTTAAGGAAAAAGAGAATTTGACTAAATGATCCTTATTTTGATTTGAGGACTACAGTAGCTTCAGTCCCATGTCAATGAACTGTCTAAGGAGCTCACAGGCTTGGTACTTCTTTTTGTTAAAGTTGACATGTCATTGCATAGAGAGATATCAGTGCACCAAGCCAGGAAGTTAAGTCTTGCTTTTCTTCTTGTAGAAAACCTACAAAAAATCAAGTGTACAGGTTTTAAATGTAAAACTTTTGACTAAAAAAAAATTCTAGGGTAGGATGGCATTAACTATTTGCTTTACAAATGAAGTCTTTGCTCTGAGGAAGGGATTATAGGATTTTCATAAATAATAAAAGAGATTTAATTGTAAAAATAAGTTGTATATATAAACTTTTTAGAAACATATCTATTGAAGGAAAATTTACCAGGAACATAAAAATATTAGGTATCTCATAGGATAGACTATAACAATAGCTGAAGTTACACTAATAGAAAGAAGATTGTTTTTCTTTGGTAGCTATAGCAAGTATAATAGCTGAGTATGTGGGATATATAAGAATCCAGTCCTGGTGAGTAAGTGTGTATTAAATAAGCCTGTGGTCATTTCAGTGGCTCAATTTTACATAAACAACTGTATATAATATATATCTCAATTGAAATAGTTCAGATTATGACAAATACTTAATGCATATGTGACCTTATATACTGTCTGCCTCAGTTTCCTCAATGGTAGCATGGGTTAATAATATGTTTTCCAGAGTTGTGATAATAAAATGAAATATTTGTAAAGAAGTTGCAAATCATAAAGTGCTATGTAAATATGAATCATCATCATAGTTATCATCATTATTATGTTATTATCATCATTATTATCTGAGATACTTGAAGTAGATATCTGAAATAGAATGAATCTATCTTTGATTAAAGGTATCTCCCAGATAAAGATCTTTATAAAGGTAAAGATTCTTTATCTGGGATCCATAAATTTATTTTTTAAAAAGATTTTGGTAACTGTCTTTCAAAACTATTGTTTTCTTTTGTTATGTAATGCATTTCATTTTGTTCATTTATAAACATTATTCTGAGAAGGGGTATATGTGGACTTCGGTAGAATTCCACAGAAGTTTATGACAATGAAAAGATGAAGAACCTCTTTGTAGTAGTAGTTGTACTATTATTTGATATAGTAGCTCCCAGAATTATGTATTTGGTTATACTGAAATTTTATTTTGGAAAGAATAAAAACCTTTCTGATTCCATAGGTTCCTAGGGATAAAAATGAATGAAAATACCTGGCTAAAGTACTAAACAAACCTCCTCTTTTACTCTTAGTAGGAAGCTTTGATCTCATTTTATTGTGCCATAGGATATAGATTACTCAGTAATTCTATGAAATATCAAAGCCTATATCCTTCTAAACAGACACACATAAACTTATTGGCTGCATCCTTCAGAATCATATCTTCTATATCAGTGTGCCTAGAATATTGTTGCTCAGTTCCATAGGAGTGATTATTAGTTATTGACATTTCTTTGAGCTAATTATTTGGTGTGCAAATTTGAAGACAGCACAACTAGCAGTCCCATTTACTGCTTTATATAAGAGAAATCTATTTTAACCTGAGAGCTAAATCTAAAAGTTACCCTGAGAGTTGCAAAGTTTGAGTGCCCCTATAAGATAGGGCAATTATTCTCTAGGAGAATATCAATATTAGTTTCCTCTGTCTGATTGGTAAGTTATTCTGATTCCTTCCATTACACTCTTGGTCTAATTTTAAATTTGACAAATGTTTATTAAGGACCCATCATGTTCTAGCTCTCTGCTATGTGGTGAATAAACAAAGCCCAAAATGAAAAAAAAGTTCCCCACCTCCCACCCTCAAGTAACTTACATTCTACTAAAATCTCTTGATATCAGATTGTAAGGACCTCACATTAGAATAATGGTATGTTTATGCAGGAAAAAAAAATTCATGGATTGTGATTTTCAGTTCTCTCTTTTTTGTGTGTGTGAAAACAAGGAAATATTTTTTAGATGGCACAGTGTCTTGGATATAGTATATGATCAAGAAAATGTTTGTTGGGTTGACTTGAGATATTCTCTTGATGATTATAGTTTCAACTGACCTGACCATCTGATCTTTTTGTTCATTATTTTTGACAAAAACAGAATGAAACAGATTGGTACTCCTACTCATGAGTGAGGCAACAGCAGATTATGAATACAGCATCTCTTAGACATTTTAAATCCAGGAACAAAGGAGAGAAAACTGTTTCTAAACAGTGATGACTCAAATACAGGGTTGCATATTGGCTTCAGCTTGATAAATACTTTTTTATAAGGTCATAAATATTGGCGGTACAAAAGGTTAATGTAGTGTGAAATGCTGTAAAACTCAGCAAGCAACCTGCTAGATCATAATGATGCATTAGCACCTTTCAGTCTGAATCCTGATAACTTACAAAATCTGTTTATAAATGGCCACCAACTCAACAAGTGCATAATTGTGTCAGTTTTCCCTAATCATTTTTCAAACACAGTTATGTATTGGACACCTCATTGTTATCTTTTCAATTTCTTCACAGTTAGAACATGGTGCTTGGTGGATTCAATCATGTATGTAATCAGCTTTGGGAATCTATCACATATGGATCAGTAGATAAGAGAAAAGGTCAATTCAAAGAACTAGATGGTAGGTAGGTAAAATTTGATTGAACCTATGATTTCTATGGTATAGAAAACTCCAAGATGAGGAAACTCCTTCCTACTGTGAGAGACACTTTCTTTACTATTTATAATCTTAGACAGACTTGGAGGAGACTAAGTGATTTCTCCAGCCATGGTCACATACTAGATGGCAGGCTGGACTTCCAACAAGGTTTTCATTTAGTTAATGCAATTAACAGTTTATAAAGAAATACCTTTGCATTTATTATTATTATTATTATTTGCTTTGGAGAGGTGACAATGAGCTCTAAACTTGTGATCAGTATAGGGAATTCCTGGTAAGAAACTCCTCCTGCACCTTGGCAATTTGTCTTAGAGTAGCTCTTTGAAGATTGTGATTTATGATCCCACAGCTAGTCTGTGAAGAATGTAGAACTAGGATCTGTATCCTCCTCAACTTTAGGCCAGCCTCTCTACTAGGTCAATCTGCCCTTTGGGTTTTGGTAAATATTAATCACTTTGATCATTTATGTATCACAGATCTTACACAAAAATTGACAGATTTATAACAAATATTTCGTCATGAAAAATCATTAACATATCAGGAAACACAAGCTTCTAAATGATTTAGTACAGGTTTTGGAGTTTATAGTTTGGAGTTTCATTTTTCACTTAAATGGCATGAATTATCAATATTTTTAGTCTTATAGGTATTTAAATACAATTCATTGTACTAATTTACAAATTATGAGAGGCTAAAGGAAGATAACAACAAGGACCTTTGGAGATAATGTAGATTTCTTTTAGATTGTATTTTGTTCTAAGTAGTATTAGAAGGACATGATGATTACCATTGATAGTGAAAGCAATAAATTCCATCTCCAGATTTATCCATTTAAAATACCATAGTCACTCTCATAAACATTGAAAGGAAAAAAAAGATGCTACAAAAATCATATAACTGATATTGTTTAACCCATTTTTCCCTGTAATAGGAAGCATCTTGATATTGGAGAGAGAACACTAGAATGAACTAAGATGAGGTAGGTTCAGATCCAGGATTTCACTTCTCTAATAAAGAGGTTGAACTAGACAAAAGAGTCTAAACTTTTTTTGGAGCATGGACTCCTTGGTCAGTCTGGTGAAGCCTTTGGAATACTTTTCAGAACAATGTTTGCTTTAAATGCATAAAATAAAATAAAATGTTTAGGATTGCAAATGAAACCAGTTTAAATGCAGAATAGGTTTTTTTTAGATGTTTGGGGGCCCAAGTTAACCTTGGGACTGGAAAATATCTAAGGTTTCTTCAGGAATGGAAACGCTTTAATCAGCCTTTTCTCAATCACTGAGAGTTTTTAGTTAGCACCTTTAAAAGACAATTATAGCAACCTGAGAGATCTTAATAGATTATCTTTAGGCAATTTTGGCAACTGGTCAGTTCTTCCTTGATTCCTCCCCTTTCTTTCTTGGAACCTGCTCCTCTCCCATTTCTCTGCTCTCCTGAGACTTTAAAAGTTGGGTACCCTAAAACGGTAATTTCTCATATACAATATGACTACTTCTGTGTTGTAACTGCCCAAGCCCATGAATCTATTCCATTAAATATTAGCACACCTTTTTAATCTGTGATGAATGTCTTGTCATGGTTGCCCCAGATTGTGACTCAAATTCTCTCTCTGTATGCACACACATATGTACACCCATGTTTATATACACATACATATTTCTATGTGTATGCATGTGTTTTATATGTGTTTACATATATGATGAGGTCCTGAATGATGTTTTGGATCAAGAGAAATTAAAGAATTGATCTCTGGAACAAGTAGGCAGGTAGAAGGCTCTGACAGAGATCAGTTTAGAACCCTTTAGGTCCCACCCTTTAGGGAGGTGGTCCAATTTGAAATTCAAGTTATCTCAAACTCTTTGAGATCAGAAATCCTAATCATGTCCCTGAGGCTAACTTTTCCCTGAAAAATCTACTTATGGGCTTTCCTTTGGATCAGCCCACCACAGCACTCTGCTCCATGATATCTTTCTCCTTACCCATCTTCCACACCATGTGGTATCTCCCTTAATGATACTATGTTTCCCAATCTCATTTCTCCTTACAGAAGGCTAACAATTTTAGGGTGCTAATTCCTTGTTGGGATTTAGCCTGCCAGCTAAGGGCATTCCCTAATCTCATGGAATATTCCTTTTTTACTGGGTAACTGTGAGTTCCACTAAGGAATCTATCTTTCATATGCTCTCCCATTCAATTACATATTTTCCATTCCTGGTGTCTTTTAGATCCCTTCATTTTGTCTGTAACCTATTTCCTTAAGTAAATCTACCTTTGGCTAAAGAGAATGGCCATTGTGAATTCATCCCCATGTCCAAATTACAACTTTTGGTGACCAACACCACATCATGGATCACATCGTGTGTGTGTGTGTGTGTGTGTGTGTGTGTGTGTGTGTGTGTGTTGACTTGCCCAAGGTTATATAGCCATTAAATCAAAGAATCTAGATATTAACCCCAGACTCCTAATTCAGAGTTCATAGTTCTACTGTGCTCCCTCCCTCCTCATCAGTACTTCCAATCCTACTTCCTCCTCACAAATTGGCAAAATAGAATAAGAAAGCCAGGATTAAGTGGTGTAGTAAAGATTCCAAGAACATACATTTTAAAATTAGAGGGACATGTAGAGGTTATCAATTCTAACAGGTGAGGATACTGAGATAGAGAGGCATTAAGTAACATTCTCAAGGCACAAAGGCAACACTTGGCAAAGCAGGGATCTGAACCAAGTCTTCTTGATTCCAAATTTACTGCTCTGTCTGTTACATCAAAAGGTTACTAGAATTTAGTATTAGAAGAGCCCTTGAAGTTAATCAGATACAACTCCCTCGCCCTGCCCCATTTAACAGCAAATAAAATGAAAAGCTACAAAGAGGAAGACACTAACCTGAATTCATACTACAATCCAGACCCGATTCAGCTTGCTTGTGTAAGTGCTGCAGGGATCTCATTTGCAGCGTTTGGATTCTATAACTATGGGGTTTAGGAGGTGAATTGGAGGAAAGGTTGATTTACTTCAGGCTAGAATGCCTTAATGTACTATTATATTTAGGAAAATGATCTATTTCATTTACCCAGATGTTTGCACCTTTTAGGTTTTACTTTATATAAACAAAGCTGATCCTAATTTCTATAGATAGGTGACAGCCACTTATTGTTATCATACTAAAAGCAGATCTCAGTATTCCCTTTGTGTTTTTCCTGTAGCTCTTATAGAATTCCCTTTCTTCCTACCAGGGGAACAGGACAGAATGGGTAGAGTGGAATGTGATCTGAGTTTTACACTACTCATTAATAGTTGCTCTTAGGCTAGGGAGAAGGGCCTTTATGATGGCCAGGGGAGGGCTTATTGTTTTATAGTATTTTGAAATTTTGATACCATTTGGGCTAGTTAGTTTTTAGTTATAGTTTTAATGAGAAGCCCAGAGGCACTGTATAAATAAGATGGTAATATTATTAAATTATTACTCTATAAGGCATTTTATATTAGTCATAATTAAGTGATGCTTTTCATATTAACAAACAGAATTTTTTTAAATGAAGAATTGCATTTCAGCCTAAGGAGATTGGAATAGTTAGACATTAAAAAAAATAACTATTTGAAAGTCACATATTATGAATATCCACAGTTAAATATCATATTTCTTAGTATTCACATACTTTACTGTGGTATGTGCAAGAATCCAGGGACAGTCTTCAGTGTGGTTGGTCCAAAACTGATTTATGATAATATATCTAGTGACTGAATATTAAATAATAAAATGGTTTCTGTAAAATAATTGTGCTTAGCACTGTGCCTAAAGCATAAAGTCTCAATAATTATGGGGGGAATGTTTTGAATGTGTTGAGTTTGAGATAGCTACAGTAAATCCAATTCAAGATATTTAAATAAAAAAAAAAAAAAAAAAAAAAAAAAGGTGGTACTATGGTACTGGAGCTCCAGAGAGAGACAAGGAATGATCTGTATAGAGAGGATAATTGAACTTAATGAAGCAAGAGAGTGTAGGAGGAGAAGAAGATGGCCCAGAAGAGAGCCTTGCAGGGAATGTCTATAGTTACTTGTAATGACATGGATAAAAAGTCAGCAAAGAAGACTAGAAAGGAGAGATAGTGGGAGACTCAGGAAAAAGCACTGTCATGAAAACCTAGCGATGAGAAAATATCCCAAAACAGGGGCTACACAGAAGTCAGAATGGATCAAGACTGAGAAAAGGCCATTAGATCTCACAAGAGTATAAGTAACTTTGGAAAGAGAAGCTTCATTTGAATGATGGGTTAGAATACATTATAGATGACAGAATAGAGTTAAAAGTGAGGAACTGAATTATCTAGTGTGAATGGCCTTGATTTCTTTGTAAATGATTTATTAATTTATCAATGTGTCCTTCTTAAGACTCTTTTTTGAATAAGACTATATTCCTACCTTTATCCACCCCATCAGAAAAAATTCATATTACAAACATGTAGTTCAGCAAACCATGTTTTTATATTGACAAAGCTTACAAATATATATTTTCTCTGCATTTTAAGATCAGCTCTCTGGCAGGAAGTGAGCCAATATGTTTCTATTCTTAGTCTTTTGGACTTGTGGTTTATCACGGCATCTATCAGAATTCTAGTCTTTCAGAGTTATTTTCTCTACAGTGTTGTCATTATACAATTTGTTCTAGTTCTACACATTTTCATCATTTCATAGAGAGCTTCCTCTGAAATAGGCCATTTTGTCCTTTATTTTAGCATAATAATTACATTGCATTCATAATTTGTTTGGTCATTCCCCAATAGAAAGAAAATCTTATACTTTTCAATTTTGGGATACTATGAAAAGTATAGTTTTATATTATTTTTTAGGGCCTTTTCCTTTTATTTGATCTTTTTGGGATATAAGCCTAGTAGTATATAGGTGAATTAAATGGTTTGAACAGTTTATAACTTTATGGGGATAGTTCCATATTGTTTTTCTAATGCCTAATTCTACTAACAATCTGTCAATCATGCCTCTTTTCCTGTTGTCCCTCCAAAACTGTCATTTTTTCTTTTTTGTTGCCTTTGTGAGGTGGAATCTCAATGTCATTTTAATTTGCAGTTCTCTATGGGTGATTAAAACTTTCATATGGTGAATTTTGATAGCTTTATGAACTGCCTTATGAAACTATCTATTCATATTGTAGATTGCTTTCAAAAGGAGTTTAACCACAAAGGGAAGGAAATCCCTAATGAAGATTATATATAATGGAGATAGTAAGATTAAGTGAATGAGTCTTTTAAGGACGAGAGAAATGGGAGCCTGTTTGTAGGGAGCTAAAAGGGAATTAGTCCATATGGAATGGTTGAAAATAAGACAGAATGAGAGTCATCAAGAGATTAATGTACTAGAGAAGTTGGGAAGGGAAGAGATGAGATCATTGGTGCATACAGAGGGATTAGTGGGAGAAGAAGACTGAATGATGTGAGTCATCATGAGGATGGTATATGGAAAAATGTCTGAGTCCCCTCATTTTTTCCAATAAAGTCTGAGGCAGGGTCTCATACAGAAAACTGTTGTGTGTGACATTGAGAACATGTGCGATCTGTCATTAAGTTAGAGTGGTTGTCTGATAGTTCTCATTTTTCCTCAACTAGACTTCTAATGGTATTATCCAGGGTTAGTGAAATGGTAAAATAGCTTAATTCTGGCCAACAGAAGGGAAGAAGTAGAAAAGAGAAAATGATATCCAAATTAAGTAATGAAAATATGTCCCGGACTCTCAGCATCAGCTATCAAGGCATAGCCTTGAATTTTCTAATAATCTGCCTTTCTTATGGATGTTTCCCACCCACTGATATTTTTCATAGATTCATTCCTTAGTGGTTAGTAATAATTCCATCTTTTACATTTTTCCACTTCCAGGGATACGGAACTCTCAGCTGTTGAAGGATCATCTTCTCTTTCCAAACTTATCCATCCCTCTCATCTCTCATTCCCATCTTCTTTGCCTCTTTTCTTGCTTTATCTGATACTCTCCCAAATGTCCCTCTAGCCCTATCTCCTGGGCCTTCTGAAAAGCCTGCCTTATAATTAACAAACTTTTCATTTTGAAGTCTTCTCACTCTTTCCATTTTCTGGCACTCACTGAGATCTGATGACCTTTTACAATTCTTGTTATGCTTTTTAGTCATTTTCTGAGATGTCATTTTGAGTTCCTGAGTTCTCATAGTTGGTGTTTTTCACTGGATTTTTATTAAATTGCAATTTTGATTTAGTTTTTCTTCCTTTTTGTATCATCATTGTCTTAGAAAAGAAAATTCCCTTTCATTTTGATTCAAGGAATGATACATATTTTGACTCTCCCTCCCCACCCCAGTTAAAATCACCATAAAAATGTGAAAAATGACAGACTGATCTGATCAATATCTGTCTAAGACAAACCCATTTTCCAAACATCTCCAAGAGATATGTTGTAGAAGATATTTGTTTCTTACAAAGGTGAGCTGAGTATCATAAACTTTGCCATACTAATCACTTGTTATTGTTCTACCATTCATGAATTTATTTAAGCTCTTATTAAATGAGGTTATTTTTATTTAGTACAGAATCTCAAAGTTATGAGCTCTGCATTTTGAAATGAAGAGATCTGCATTTTAGTCCCAACTTTACCTCCAATATCTGTGTGACTTAGGAAAATAAAGTCAGCAAAGTTATTGAGTGTCCGGTATAGGTTAAGCCCTTTAAGATGCCATTGTGGGAGAAGAGTGAGATACACAAATGAGTAAGACTAAATTGAAATTTAAGGAGTTTATGGTCTAGCCAGGCCTACAACACAGATATAAATCTAGCAAAGAAGTAATTTTACCTGTTGGCTCTGGGATTTCTCCATTATAAAAACAAGAGATCTGGACTAAAACACATCACTTACAGATTTAATATTCTGAGATTCTATGATACATATATTTTTCTCAGTTTTTACTAAAAATATTCTTACACATAAATTATTTGAAAATGTCTCTTTTGAACTTTCTCAATGAATGTGTCAATTAACTTACATTGTTGCTGATTGATATCAAATGTGTAATCTTAATTCAATACTACCCAAGACAAAGACAATTGGGATTTTTGAACGAGCTCTTTTTGTAGTGATAAAACAAAATAAATTGAAAAAAATACACAATT
The DNA here is from genome assembly GCF_016432865.1 of Antechinus flavipes. Taxonomy (NCBI): domain Eukaryota; kingdom Metazoa; phylum Chordata; class Mammalia; order Dasyuromorphia; family Dasyuridae; genus Antechinus; species Antechinus flavipes. The sequence goes on along the minus strand of NC_067398.1, from coordinate 305,688,935 downwards.
TAATTTAATTGATACAATTTTTAGTTGGATTTCATTTTCACGATAAAGACTGGCAAAATTTTAAGCTAAATTAACTCTGATTGTAAAATTCTTAGTTATTTCATAATTCTTATGGAATTCTCAACATTTTTCCCTCCTACAAGAAATCTCTTAAAAGGCCTATGTTTTAACTAAGAGTAGTTAGTGAACAGGAGAGAAGTTCCATTCAGCATGCATTCTGAGTATTAGGTCTAGTATGTTGTCTTTTTGGCTTGTGTTGAGTTATCAGTGAGTCACTTAAAAATTCATTGAAAGTTTTCATGTAATCTAGAATATAATATAAAAATATAAAATAAACAAAACTGGCAGGAATTTTACCAAACAGAATGTCATACCTTTTGAAAAAATCCTACTTTTATTGTTGCAGAATCTTATCCCTCTCCAGAGTGTGAGAGGGATACTTGAGTCCATATTATATTTGTCCTTCATTCTTTTTATTTTATTTTGTTTTATTTATTTATTATTATTATTATTTTTATTTGCTGAGACAATTGGGGTTAAGTGATTTGCCCAGGGTCATACAGACTTCAGGGCCGATGCTCTATCCATTGTACCATCTAGTTGCCTCTAGTTATTCTTCATTCTTAAAGAGGACCATGACATTAGGAAGGTGATGTCATCATTTGCAAGAGAACTGGATTTAAGTAAGGGAGTGCTGTGCAAGGTCACTTGCCTCATTTTCCCCTCCAGAGTCATCTAGATCCAGTGATGACTAAAGATGACCTCTGATTCAATGAAGACCTTGTCCATTTTAAGCTAAGGTCTCTCCCAAATCTCAAATTGTATGAGGCAGTTCCCATTTAGTGATTAAAGCTAAGTAAGAAGTGAGGCAGAAAAAATATTTCTTTTACCTAGTCAGGAAAAAAAAAAAAACCTGAGAGTGAAAGACCCTCTGGTTTTCTGGTCAAAGCATAAGCTATTGCAATTTACATTCACTCTGAAATATCAGAACACAAACAGTGACCAAGGTAGTCTTGGGCTGAAGATTGTTTGAAAAAACTAAGTATGCTTATCTTGGAGAAAAAAAGAATCAGGGGGGATATAAAAACTCCTTGTAGCTATTTGAAGGACTGTCATAACTAGGTGGAGGAACTAGACTTAGTCCTTTTGGATCCAGAAAACAGAAACAGGAGGAATGAATGAAAGTTGCCAAGAAATAAATCTGGTCTTCATATTAGGGAAACTTTGTCAATAATTAGAGCTCCTCAGAAATGGAGTGGGCCTTGAGAGATCATGGGCAATCCCTGCCCCTTCACCTAATACTTCATAGAAGAAAATTCTTCCTTGTATGTGTTGGATTTGTGTGGTTGGACTTGTAAAGGATGGCCTTTAAAATCCCTTCTAACTCCGGGATTCTGTGCTAGTTCCACTTATTCATAAAGAAGGGTCTCAAGACATACAGTGGGTATATGGTGGGAAATTATAGCTAAGAGATATATAGAAAAATGTGACTAATAAACTCAATATGTTCAAAGAAAATTCATTTTCTCCACATGCTTTCTGATTTGAACAATTTCCCCTTTGAATTTCCCTCTTTTTCTTAATTTCACCAACATTGTTTTAGTTATAGAAGTTCAAACCTAGATTCAGTTTTTTGGTTTCTCCCTTTTTCACACCATTTCCACCATAGACTTATATCTAACCAGTCACCAAAAGCTATGGATTTGACCTATGTGATATTTCCTTCATATAACCCTTGTCCAATTCAGCTTTTCATTTTACTGTTATTTTAGATTTATTTAGTTATCACAAATGCTATTCCCTCCTTATTTCAGTACATTCTGCACATTGCTACTGGATCCTTCTTCTGGAGAAAATCTTCATTCATCACCATTGAAAGACTTTATATTTGTATGAACACCCTATTAAACCCTTTAGCTCATTTTAAGCCTCAGGCAATATGATGAACCCCCACCACCACCACCACCACTCCCACCTTCCCACCCACCACGTCCTGAGACTCAAGTTAGAAAAATTCCTAACAATTAGTCAAAGGTTTGTGTCCTTACTTAAAATTAATTTATATTTATGTCTAGATAGCTCCTGATCTCTATGGTTTAGGCAAAATATAGGTGATAGCATTTGAGTAAAGCAGCAGCAGCAAATTACATTACAATGTATAAGCATTGAGAGAGAATATCCAGAAAGAGTAGATCTTTTCTTGAAACTTCTCACAGTCTCTGGATATATAGATACAACTAGTGGCAGGAACCCATGGGCCTAATCAGAAATCATTCTCAATATTTCCCTTTTCTGACATAATTCAATTCTATCTTTTCTTCATTCAATTGCAAATCTTAATACTTTCCAGCTCTGCTTTGGGTTTCTGCCTCCACTTCCTCCTCTTTAGGCAAGCCCTTGTGTTTTCCATTTCTGAAATAACTCCTTTTGTAAAAGTTGTTCAAAGGCTAAATATCTTATCCAGTGCCTTTGATAGATTCAAGGCATTTTTCAAACCTGGTTCTGATCATTAAATCTGAACTTATTCTTATCTAAAAGATAAATAACTGCTTTTAAATGGAATCGGATCAGTTTACTCTGGCTGTATTGGGTAAAACTATTTTATTTCCAGTATGAGCATTTATGCCTAGAAGTATGCAGATTATACAAATCAAGGTCTGAGTCATTGTTTTGTTGATTGTTTAGACTTGAGAAAGAGATGGAGAAAATAATACTAATAATGCAGATTAAGTTTACAAATATGTTGTGGGGAAGGGGTATATTCTACATACCAATTCCAGCCAAATTACTTAATATTTGCTAGCATACCTCCCAGGGTAAAAGTAATTAATACTTTATAATTCACAAAGCCTACAAAAGTTATTTTACTGGACCTTTATAATAGTCTTGTGAGATAATGAATAAAAGTATTACCATTTTTAAAGGGAATAGTTTTAGACTCAAATAATTTCTGATATGTCCAAGACCCCATAAATAATAAATTGAAAAGATAGGATTAGATTCTCAGTCTTAGTAAAATGTTCTTTTTATTATATAAATCAGAAAATATTTATTTAGTGTCCACTAAGGATCAGGTAATAATGATTATCAATATCTAGCATTTGTATTGCACTTTAAGATTTGCAAAACATTTTACAAATGTTCTCATTTAATATTCATGATCATTATAAAATGTATAATTAATACAATTAATAAAATTAATAATATAATGAAAATAAAGCAGAAAAACTTAAGTGACTTGCTCAGAGTCACACAGTTAATAAGTTTCTGAGTTCTGGATTTGCACTTGGGTCTTCCTGACTCCAGGGCCAACATTCTAATCTTTTATATCATACCTCCTTAGTTCAAACCCTTGTAGACTAGATTCTAGGGAGGAAAATATAAAGAATGAGGTGATCCAAAATCCTAATAAGTTTATATTCTGAGGAGACAAATACATGATTTATAAATACACACTCAAGAGACAGAGATAAGAAGGTAGTGAGTGCATTCCAGGCTTAAGAAGGAAAAATTAAATTAAAGGCAGGGCAACAAATGGAGAAATGTGACTGAAGAAGAGAGAGAAAGGCAGTTCAGTTTGATTTCGGTGTGCTTGGGCTAATAAAGTTTATTGAGCCTGGGGCCATGCTGTTTGTGGCAGTAAAAACTAAAACAGAGAAGTTTATATTTTATTCATTGGACAAAAGGAAGGCATTGAAATTGGTTGCATAAGGGAGTAATTTAGATAAGAAATGAAGAAAGGCTTAATTAAGATGGTAGCAATGTGGGTAGAGAGACAGGGTTTTGGATGTAAAAGATGATTTGAAGTGAGAAACAATTTGACAACTGATTGAATAAGTGCATGAAGGAGAATGAAATGTCAAAGATCATGTTGGGATTGTGAATCTGAGGTACTGGAAGAATGATGGTGTCTTTGACAGAGGGAAATATGGAAAAATAGAGGATGTAGGGGGAATGATAATGATTTCAATTTTTGACATGGAAATATGTCTCTGGAATATAGGCTTGAAACTCAAGGAAACAGAGTAGGTTTCGATAAGTAGATCTGGGAGTCATTTGCATAGGAGTGTTAAACTCATAGGAACTGAAAATGTTAGCGAAAAAGACTAATAGTCAGTGACATATATTAAGTATTCATTATATGCCAGGCACTGTGCTAAGTTCTGAAGATGCAAATAGAGGCCACAGACAAATCCTGCCCTTAAAGATGTTTCAGTCTAATGGGGATGACAAAAAGGAAACAACTATATATATAACAAACAAGTTATGTGCAAGATAAATAGGGAATTAGGAAGAAAAGAAAGATGCAAGAAGAGAAAGACTTCATGTAGAAGAGGGAGATTTTAGTTGGTACTTAAAGGAAGCCAGTACATGATGATGAGGAAAAAGATCACTCCATATATGTGTGATAGTCAGAAAAAATGCTCAATGCTGAGAAATGAAATGTTTAAAAATAGCAGAAGACCAGGGTCAGTGGGTTGAAGAGAAAGGAGAAAGTAATGAGTTTCACTTTGGATATTTTGAGTTTAAGATGTCTACTGGACATCTGAAGGCAGTTGGAGATAAGAGATTAAGATATCTGAAAGCAGGTGGAGATATGAGATTAGAGGACCACAGAGAGTTTGGGGAAGGATAAAAAGATTTGAAAATTATCATCATAGAGATGGTAATTAAATCCATGGGAACTGATGAGATCACTGGAGGAAGTGGGATACAGTGAGAAGGGAATACAATCCAGGATAGAATCCTGAGACATCTCCAATTATGGGGTGTGATGAGGTTGATAATCCAGCAAAAGAAACTGAGAAAGAACTATCATTCATGTAGAATGCAAAGCAAGTGAGTGGTGTCAGGAAAACCAAGAGAGAAGAGAAAATTCAGGAAGAAATGTTCAACAGTGCCAAATATAGCAGATAGAATTAGGACTGACGAAAAAAATCAGATATTACTTTCACATCATCTAGTTCAACTCCCATAGAGGTTTAGAATGTTGAAGTTATTTGCCTGGCTGCACATAGCTAATAAGTAGTAGATGCAAGATTTGAACTCAAGATTTCTGAGTCTAGGCTAAATACCCCTGCTTTTAGCATTTCCTTTAATTAAAACATGTTTTTATGTCATATGCTTAAGAGATAAAACTAAATGACTGAAGCATACCAATGTATAAAACCTATTGTATAGTGATTTGCAGTATAGATATATGATACCAAAGGAAAACATGGTAGCCTTAAAAAATAATATGCAGAACTCAGGGTGGGGCATAAGAAGATATTATAGGGAGAAGGAAGATTTGGAGATATTTTTCAAAAGAATGACAAGACTAAAGAAAATTGAATGGAAATCTTGCCACAAATCCATGTTTCTTTTCGAATTATCTGTGACCAAATTGTGTTTATAGCTGTGTTCTTATATTTGACAGATAAAAATGGTGAAAACTAATTCCTTTTAGTTATAGTAGCTTAGTCATAATCTTCATTAAGAAAACATTTGCGTGTAACAGATTGTCTTTCCATGTAAGATTCTAAATCTGTCTGTTAAAAAAAAAACTAGTATACACACACACACACACACACACACACACACACACACACACACATATATATTTAAAGCTATTCAAATGATTACAACAAAGACTACAATTTCCCTGACTATTTTTGAAGACAATTTTTAAAAAATTTATGGTTTGGATGTTGAAGTTTCAGCTTCTGTAAAAGAATGTGTGTACCTTGATTTTAGTGAAGCAGATCATTAGATTTCCAGAGTCCATGCAAGTACAGAATGGATTATGATTGAATGTCTTTTACTAGTGTTTGTTAAAAACAGTCTTGACAACTGAAATGTGTTACACCAAGTCTTTAGGCTAATAGGAACTTTCTATATTAATAGATTGATCACACATTTCTAAGATTCCCATCTACTTCTAGGGCAAATTCATATATAATTTATTTTGTAGAGCAAATGACTTACTGCTTCAGGAAATGGCTTTTGTATTTTTTTTTTCTTTAAAGAAATTACACCAGAAATAGATGCCAGGCCCTTTTATCAAAAGAATCAAAAGGGAAAACACATCTTATTGTTCTAGGAATCTATTTATTTCTCTAGATGAGTTGAGAACCAACTGGATTTAAATTCTTTTCTACTGAGATATAAGGTTGGTCCAGTCTTGGTTTTTTCCAGTCTGAAATTTAGATAGTGCATTCCATTTTCTTTATTCATGAAAATACAGAATTTATGGTTGATGTGGGAGCCATTGGTGCTTTACTCTGGGATATTCTGGGCAATCCAGGCAATACTCAACAGTAGTACAAAGAAACCAGAAAAACATCATGTTAAAGTAGAAGCAATATCATCAGCTTTGTATTTCAGAAGACCTAGCTGGGTAGGTCCTGCTCTTTTACGAACTAATTCTATGCTATTATAATGGTACGACATTTACTTTTTGAGTCCCTTCATCTGTCAGAATTGCTGTCAGAATTACTTAGCTTTAAGAAGCTGAGGAAATTTTCACTACATATTTTTTTTTTCCCATGGGGGCACACAAAAGTTTATTTTGCCATTGCTCCTAAAAGATGGAAAAATGACTTTCAGTTGTATCTTCTTATGAGATTATGCTAGAACTGAAGCAAAAAAAAAAAATCTACAAAGCTCTCCTTGCCACAGGACCTAGTAAAATGAGCACTTGATTAACCCAAATTGACAGAGGAGCCTCTAATATTACTACTAACCTGGAATAATGAATATATCATTGAGCATTTACCTAGTCATCTTTGTAGGCTAAATATGGAACTGGGAAAGGATTCACCTGAGGCACAACTTGGTTCAAAGACACTGTTCTTCCCCTGACCATAGAGAAAGTCACTTGCACCAGATGAAATCTAGGAAAAACAACTTTTGTTACCTTGTTTTCTTTCTCTTAAGGAAGAAGGAGCCTTGATCTGAATAGTTTAAAATTTCATTAAAGGTCATCTAAGCTTTTTTATCGTTTCCTTACTAATATTCTCTCTAGAACATGCCTACTGAGTAAAAAAAAAAAAATAGAAATTTCATTGTGTCAATTAGCATCTGCTCTGACAAGAGTACTTAATTATTTCTCCTTTTCTGATGTCAAACATTTGATTTCTGGTACCTGCTTTCTGCACATTTTAAAGAATAAAGGTAGTCACTATGGTATCTCCTATATCCAGTGATCACTAAGTATAATATAGGATTCTTTGCCCTTTGTTCTATACCACCTCTCCCATTGACTAAGTCATTGCCAATGTTTCTCATAGTTCTGCATAACTGGATATACTTTAAAATTATATAACACATGTCTGTAAAGCCATTGCTACAGAGCTGGAAATAATATATTAGCTACATCAAAAGCACTGTGATTAAATTCATTTGTTTGCCAACAGAGCTGAAATGAGGAGGGGAGGGGAGAGAGTCAAAATCAAGTGAATCTCCATGGGCTAACATTCTTTGGCAGTAAATTTTGATGTAGCAGCATACAAAAATGTCAAACTTTAGGTCTAATTCTTTCCCAAGGCTCCATTTTTTTAAAATGGAAAATGAATTTTCACAATCTTTATTTTAAGTGGAGAATGCACACATTGTCTAAGCAAGGTATGAAGTTGATTTAGTATGCATGATTTTTTTTTTCAATTCTTTGTACACATTCAATATGGTTACATTTTTGCTTAGAACATATATATTTTTCTCCCTGAACTTTTCTCGATTGCTTTTTTATCAGGTTTACAAATCAAATCAAATAGGTATATTGCAGAGCTCTGTGATATTATTTTCTGAGCTTATAGCCCAATGGATTGAATTATGCTTGCTCATGTACTGCTCTTGCTATTCTCTCCAGATTGAGAGAGAGTGACTGTGGGCGCTGTAAATTCACTTGGCTTCCAGCATTACTGGTTAAATCAAGAGCCCTATTCAAGCTTAGAGAAGAGACTGAACAAGTGTTCATTACACAAATCAATTTGGTCAAAAGTAAAGCACAGTGGGTACTCAACCATTGCTCACATAATATTGTCAACTTAATCAAATAATGCCTAGAAGACATTCACAAGCTTTTCTCTCAGAGAAATAACTTGATTGGTGTAGGAGGAAGAAACAGCTGGCTTTTCAAAAATATACTTTTTATTTATCACTTTTAAGAACCTTGTACATAAAAGGAAAAACAAGTCTGTAATGTAGATACAATACTAAATATTCAATAGGCTAATGGTGGGGAAAATAATGTTCCATTAGCTTCTTATGTCTTGGGTTTTTTAGGAGGCTAATGGCGGAATTGGAGATAGTAAAAAATATGCAGTTGTAAAATAAACTGTTTTCTGCTCCTGCTCTTTTTTTATTTCAATATATTTAATATCCTAGATGCAGAATCTCTTCTCTGTCCCCAACCCAAGTAACATATGAACAGCGAGCAGTGAGATTCTTCTCTGTGTGGATATTCTTTTGCAGTTTTTTTGGTTGACAATGGCATCTTGTCCCTTTTGAGCCACTCATTCTTTTGTTAACATGTAGCTGCAGTTTCCTGACCTTTACCCACCCTAGAATATCATATTTAATTAATTCACACTGACTGTCTTAAAGGCAGTAATGGAGCTAGTGTTCCCTGAATAAGCAATATCAAAATTAAAAAACAATGCTCTCATATCACTGACTTTGTGCCATGGTCTCTTCTGCCTCCCAAACCTTATTCCAATTTTTTAATATGATTTAGGTGATGATATCAAAAGAAGATCTAGGGAGACAGCATGATGGAGATAAAAAAGGACCAGAGAGAGAGGAAGACATGACTTCAACTTTGATTTTTTTCACACATACTGACTCTGTAACTTTGGGCAAGTCCCATAAGTTCTAAATTATCTACTCAACTCTTTTAGACTTCAAGTTGCAGAAATGGTACTCACTTTCCACAAATGAAAGAATTTGTGCAAATAGGAGTTACCCAGAGCAATCAAATCTTCATTCCAGCACCTAGCCATACTTTATCTCAATACAAAATCAAGAGTTTGTCTAAAGAAAAATTTAAATATCAAGAAACAACTAGAATGCTAGACATGGTGAATTTGAGACCTAAGCAAAGAAAGAAGACAAAATTAAAAGGGGCAGCAAAAAGGCACATATTTTTTATAGGACTGCATTCATCCTTTGATATAGTCACTGCTGGATTGGTCGATGCCTAAATCCAATTTCACTGGGATTAGTTTTGGGTAGCTCTGAGCTATTCATTGAATTAGGAATGATTATGGACAGAGAGGAGGCCCCCAGCTCTTTATTAAAGTCCTTGTGAAGGCACTAAGTGATCTTCAGGAGATTAAAGCCAGCGGTGTTTTCTTAGCATTGATAACACACAGAAGCATCTGGGGAGTTTGTTTATTAAGAAATACCTGCAGCAAACATTCCAGATCCTGATAGGGATTTATCACAGGACCAAAGCAAGAAAAGGCATTGCCCTTGTAATGAGCTTATTCAGAAACCTCTAGTTAAGCCTTTGCAGAAAGATCAACAGTCCTATAGACCCACTCACATGTACAGGAGCCATCCTCATGTCATTGTAATGTTGCAGCTGAAAGCTTAAGAACATCAGCAGGTTTAAAGAATAAAGAGAAAATGCTATGAAATCATGATTTTCATGAAAATTCTTACTTTTCCAGTGCCAATTCACAAGATTGTGCTTTCTTTTCTTATAGAAAAGAGAGGTTTAAACCTGAAAGAGACATTGACAATAATTGATTTGAATCACTTCACTTGGTCCAGCAAAATTGATTTGCCAAAGGGAACACATTGTAGTCAATAGCAGAAATAGGATTTGAACTCTGGACCCATAGTCTTTTGCTAATCCTTATTTAAATTCTGTCCACAAAGGTTTGTGGATAGTTCTTCTGCTTAACATCTGTACAACATTGGGGAGGTCATTTTTTCCTTTTGAAAATTAAATTTCTTGATGTTTTTATTCTGACCTTAACAAACCTCAATTGTAAAGAGAATTTCCATATACAAAATAGACCAAAAAAAGTTGATTTTACACAAAATTGTCCTTCTCTAATGGTATAATTTGCACAGGTATTCATTTGTTTCTTCATTTATAAAATAGAGATATAATTGTTTTTATTCTAATTTAAAATCAAAATACATTTAATATTAATGATATTAATTTAAATCAAAATTAACTTAATAATTAAAATGTGCTTTGCTTAAAGAATCAAAGATACAAAAATCCAAGAAAACAAAGAAATTATTTTTTAAACACATGATTCTTTGTTTTTCTGAAACACTTTAATTAATAAACTTTAGTAAATTTTTGATAAATTTACATTTACATGCAACTTTTCTGGAGTACATTGTATAAAGTAAAATATTTCTATATGACATATTTCCCCTTTGAGTAGGAGCTAGGCATTATAGTAAATAAAGTGTTGGATCTGAAGTCACTTTTTAAGTGTGTGACCCAAGGCATGTCACTTAACCTCTGTTTACCTCAGTTTCTTCATCTGTGCAATAGTGTGTAATTGTGTGCAACTATGTAATAGTGCCTACACGAGATTATTGTGAGATAAAATGAGATAATACTTGCAAAGCACTTTGCAAACCATAAAGCATTTAAAAATACATGGAGGGGAGCAAGAGAAAGTTCAGAAGGGGATAGACAAGGGGGACAATTTTATTAATATTATATTTTATATAATATAGAAGTTGAAAATTTTTGTAACAAATTTATTTAGGAAAATATAGTTAAGCCTTTGCAAAAAGATGACACTTCTTTGGACTCACTTACATGTTAAGGCGCCTTCCTTCTGTCATGATAAGGTTGCAGCTGGGAGTTTAAAAACATCAGCAGGTTTAAGGAAGAAAGAAAGTGCTATGAAATCATAATTTTCATGAAAATTCTTACTTTCATATAATTTTATATATAATTTCATATTCCATCCTAATCTTTGTAGATTGAAGTGTTCATATGTTGGTTTTAAAATTCATATCTTTTTTTAAGCACCGTGGTTTTAATATGCTTGGCTTTTCAGTCTCTAAACAGTAACTGTTTTCATCTCTGCTGTTTTTATGAGTTGTTTTTAGTGGTCATTTCTTTTTCTAGTTGTGATTTAGAGTATTTTTCTAGAGTTCAGTTTTCATTGACTTTAGAAGAGCAGGTGTATAATGAAATAATAGGAACTAAGTGTTTAGGATTAGGGTTATGGTCAAGGACTACTCTTGAGTGATTTCCTAAACTAACAAGAGCAACAAACAAATAAAAATAAAGATATTCCCCTTTAAACTATTATTCTAGGTGTAAGAAATGGTAGATTTTTCTTCTCAAACCAGCATTAGTTTGTAGTTATGCTGAGCATTGTATTCTTATGCAGCAAAAATATATCAACTACCTGAAGACAGAGTCCTTCTATGAGCTAATGAGATTTTCTTTTATGGGGTGACATTGAATTCTCAGTTTTTTTCCTGAATTTATTCCTATGTAAAATACATAGAAAAGAAAGCTATAGCAGCACAGTACCCACGGACACACACATAACCAAAGCAGAAAACTCAAAAATATACATGATAATCTCTTAGAACAATTTTCTGTTCTTTCTTTACTAGTTTCTGGCTTATGCCATGCACACAGGTATTCATATATGCTAACCCATGGACACTTGTACAAATGCGTGTTACGAAATGATTAATTAAGCATTGTATGTTTTTATCAAAGAAAACAACACAAAGATTTCTCCAAAGTACTGTTTGACTAAAGATGATTAATTTTAATTTTCACATGAGTGACATAATGCTATTAATCATTTAATATGTTTAATCATAATCTCTGTAATTCCTAATTAGGTTTATTAAACTGAAACATTCTGCAGTTGTGGTAAAATTTAAATGCAAGTAAGTCCTCTTCTCAGAAAGGGAAATAAGCCATTTTAATTTGTAGTTAAGTAGTAATTTCAAATGAATGAATGGATGGGTGAAGAATGAATGAATGAGAAACATTTATTAAGTGCTTACTATATTCCTGGCATTGTACTAATGAAGAGTTTCAAGGTAGTTTTCTCAAATCAGCATCACCAGTGAGCATATTACCAGTAAGAAAAATGAACTTCCATGTAATTTTCAAGAGATTAATGCTGGGCCTTGGTGTTCTCAACCTACATTGAATTTCTCCTTTCTTTAGGCAGTACTCCCAAGAAATATTTTTTAATTCTTTGTCTTCACTTCATTTATGGCACCCTTCCCCTAAAGAAAAGTTGCCTGTAATGGTCTCATCCCAGGAAGAAATGGGTATCTCCCTTTGTCCTCAAGAAGATCTTGCTTTCTACAACAAAGCTGTAACCTTTAGTCCCCTGAGTAAAATACTTTCCACAACTCTAGATGCTTGGTTGGTTAACATCAGAATGGGAGACGTAGGAAATCAAAAAAGGTCTGGGTTTCCAATACTTGTTTGTTCTTTCTTCTTAATTATTCTTCAGAGGATCTATTAAATGCTACATTTAAGGATCTTATTATATTATTAGATAGGCTATTTTACATTTATACACACACATCTCTATCTAGAGTGATCTATATTTACATATCTATATCCATTCTAAGTAGAGTAAGTCTTTAGACTTTTTTTTTTTTGAATTATGACCTTGTTTTCTCTTTCCATCCTTCTTCTTAAATTAGACTCAGTTGTTACTTTGAAATGATTTAAATCCCTGTTTGAAAGCTTTGTTTACACTGTTTAACTTATCTTTGATACAATATAGAAGTTCTTTCTGAGAATAGGTTTCTGAGAAACTTTCTTATTGAGTCAGTTTATTAAAAAAAATGTTGAAAGCTTTGTTTACATTGTTCAACTAGTCTGATACAAGATAGAAGTTTTTTCTGAGAATCTTTCTAACTGAGTCAGTTTGTAAAAATCTGAAGGTTGTTAAGAGTTCTGATAAGAGAAACAGTGTCATTTATTGTTCAAGGAACATCTCTTACTAGAAGCATAGGACATACATAGGGTCTTTTCTCTACCCTGTAGAATCAGAAGAGAAAGAGAAAGTTACTTTTTTTTTTTTTTTTTGGCTTGGAAAAGAAAAGATATATATATCAGAGACAATCTTCATCAGAAATGTTAGTTGTATATCGGAGAAGGAATTAATGGTACTTTGCTACACGGCACCAAATTTAGAGGCTGCTAATAGTATTCATGGTCCTATACCAATAGAAAAACAACTAAATTTAGGGCATATTTAGCAAGAATCAGTTAAAATAGTAACTTCCTAGATGTCAGGCTAGGATGAATGTTTTCCTATATCTATTCATGGACTTTAGCAGAACCATAGTCTATCTTTCCTTATCCATCCATAATACCCATCCATCTGTTTTTCTACCACTTACCTTGGACGTGGTTTGTAGACTTCATCACCGGTAGAAAAATACTTAATTAAGGCTTTGCCATACACAACTGTAATCTCTTTCTCCTTTGATTATCTGGAAGAAAGAATGCGGTGGAATTAGAAGAAGCTAATCCCTTAGAGAGAAGTAATGCCAGCCCGGGTTATTGCTTTAAATAGTTCTCCATGTTTAAGCAAAATGAAAAGGTCACTCATGATAGAAATTGCTGGTCACAGAGGAAATCCTCCCCTTGGATCTTTTAACAACCTTGACGAGTTCCTGGACCTGTGTACCAGCCCCACAGGAATTTGAATTCTAGATATAAATTAGTGAATCACAAAAGAACATTTTAAATGACATCTGTAGATAAGCCATGGTTACATGGCTATAATTAGAAATATGCCAAATTGTATCAATAAATGAGCATTTACTAATTGTCTGTGCTTCAGATATAGGACTTTGTTGTCAGTTATGTCTGACTCTGTGACCCCATCAGGGGTTTTCTTGGCAAAGAAACTGGAGTGGTTTATCATTTCCCTCTCTAGCTCATTTTACAGAAGAGGAAACTGAGACAAACTAACAAAATATGGATTGCCTAGAATCACAGAGTTTGCAAGTTTCTTTTTTTTTTTAATTTTCATACCTGTAAAGATAATTTTCAGCATTTAGCTAGTAAGTTTCTGAGGTTTCATATAAATTCAGCTCTCTTGACTCTTGGCCTGATGTTTGATCTACTACACCTTCTTACTCCCTTTAGGCTTAAATGTCGAGAATACAGAAACAGAAGTTAAACTAGTCTTCAATGAGTTTACATTCTAGTAGGGGAAATAATATGTACCTAAGGAAGTAGAAAAAAATGAAAAATTAATAAATGTAGTCTTTGAAAAGAGGAATCATAGAGGGAAAATCATTGAGGCTTTGTGAAGATGGCACTTTGTTATGAGTGATAATTTTTTTGAAAATTTCTTGTGGAAGATTATCTATTTAAGTCTGTTTATATTTTACTTTTTAAATAAGATTGTATTTCTGTTAACAAACACTGGAAAATTCATAGTTACAGATCAAATGAACTTCCTCAGGAAGATGCCTTAATAAGTATATCTCCAAAGCAGGTGAATTAAAATATATAAAAATCTTTCTGGTTTTAAAAGTATATATAAAAATGATCAAGCAGCAGCCTTAATAAAAATCATCACAGCAAAAATGCCTTCTTTTCCCTCTGTATTTCCTATATCTAAGGGGCTACATGAAGTGGGTGAGATTTCATTCTTTTTATATGTTACTGCAAATATATTTATCCTACTTTTATAGGGTTTTGCCTTATAAGATATTTATAGCATTGTCTAAATGCTTAATTCAGTTGGTCAGCTTTTTTATATGCAGTGCCAAACAACTGGTTCAATTCTCCCTCTTCTTCTATTCAACCCTCAGTTGAATTTAGTTAATATTTTATCTGAGCAGACTCATATAGGCACATCCTTAGACACTTAAAATTGGACTGAACAAAGGCAACAGAGCCTTCTTTCTTTTATAATTAAGGAAGACCTTTCCTTGATTCATTCTCTCACCCATTATGTGGTGACATGGAAAATAGATATTAGACCTAAAAGTACACTGAAGACCTCTTTTACTTTGTTTGTCTTTTGTTCTTTTAGCAGACAGATGATGCAGCACAGACTGATGGCCAGCCTCAGACACAACCTTCTGAAAACACAGAAAACAAATCACAGCCCAAGCGGCTGCATGTCTCAAATATCCCCTTCAGATTCCGGGATCCGGACCTCAGACAAATGTTTGGGGTAAGTATGTTCCTTTATTCATTTTTTTGGAGAAGCACTCCTACCCTCCCAGAAGTGCCTTTTCTACATGATACTTAGGAAGCACAAGGGTTCCTTTCAACAGAAAATGTTCTTAGGCTCCGGCCTAGATGCTACAAAGCCTTCATGTTTCCCATGGGCCTTGACTTGGTTCCCTTAGGCACTTCTCTTTCATTTCTCACACATTCCCCTTCATTTTGAGAATCAGCCAGATGTTCCTTTTATAAGGAGCATTGGTATCAAAAGAAAAAAAAAAGAATATCAAACTGAATTTGCATGAAGGAATTTTGATATAATGGGACCATAGAAATCCTTATGGAGCACTTTAAAATGTAAGTAGCTAAATGGGGGATAGAAGGAGGGATTACCATCTGTATCCTGGGCATCCCCAAATGTCACATTGAGGCCCTGAATCTCACCAACTTTAAAACAAACAAAAAGCCCTATAAGACTAAAAGAGAATTTATGAGATGAATATGACTATATCATAGTCATAGATCTATGTTTTGATTATTAAGATATATAGGTATTACCCATGTATATATATGTACATCTATTTTTATATAATATAGATATGTCTAATATCTAATATTAATAATAATATAGATATTATTTATATGTTTTAGGATTAATAATAAATGTTCTTCTTGGTAGTCACAAAGAAAAATAAAAGGTTCATTATAGTTACCTAAGTATTTATCTTTCTACTTAGGAGAGAAGGAAAATTAGAGATTTATAGGATAACATATTATTCTGCTAAAATGCTGAAATGTCGATACATCTTAAGATTAGGGATGGAGCTATATGGCTTTGCCTTTATCTGAGGAACACTATTTTTTGAAGTAGAACAAGTGTTTCAGAGATCTCCACTTAGAATAAATTTAAATGTAAAACTATTTGGCAGGCATTTGGAAAGATATTTGGCAATAGTAATTTCTTAAACTTTCTCATTTTGAACAAATAAGCATCAGATTCCATTAAAGAAGAGGTATCCCAAATATGTGGAAGCTTCTTTTCCGTCAGAGAGTGTTATAGTAAAGGCCCTGAAAGATAAAGCATGTGTATTCATTGAGTTGTGGATAGTGGGGAGCTATTATTATCTCTGCCCCTGTACACTTTTCCAATAACTCAGTACCCCTAAGGATATAAACATAACTGCATGGTATCATCAGTTTTTTAGTAGCTATAGTTGCCAAATTTGGCCGACTACAGAACAATTATGAAAAAAATAGGCTTTTCTCCCCTGCTAGTTAGGAGGAATGCACCTTTTTGTTTACCTTTAAGGCCTCCATTAGTTACTATTGATACTCCCTTATAAAAACTGAAATAAAAGGAAAAATGCAAGGAGAGTAGTGGAAGAAGTTGGATATAGAAGTATTTTTATAATTCCTATAAAGTGAGGAAATATCATCTAATCTAAATAACTCTAGGATTTATTTTTCCTTAATAAACATATATGATATTTCATTAGCCTGTACTTGGCACAACAACAGAGTACACAACCCAAAATATAAACAATCCAGACTTGAATTCTGATATTTTAAAGGAGCAGATATACACACACACTTCCTTATCTCTCATTTGGTAAAAACTTTAAACTCCTTTCATTCCCCCCAAAGCACAAAGGTCTCAGTACTTTCAAGCCAAAGATTAACACTTCACATTAAAATAGAAGTTAAATATATTTAAATATTGAGTCAATTTTAATGAAAGGTATTGGAGGAATACCAATATTTACACATATGAGTTTTTCTAGATACACCTGTCTATTAGATATCTTATTTCTTAACAAGAATTATTTACTTAGGGGTCATGGAATATTTGCCCACCTAGTAATAAATAGCTTGAGGGTAGTTTGGTGTCTTGTGATACATTTTGACTAATGTCCTGAAAGGTAGGTAGTCTTTGTTACCCTAAAATAGATCTTGCTCTGATGTCAAATTAGTAAAATATTTGAATATTGGTGAGAATGGTCCCTCCAACTTTGTATTATAATGAGTGAAGGTAGAAGTAAAAAGGAAAAAAAAAATGGCCCAGAAAATTTGCTCAAATTATATTTGCATTAGTATAAACCAAATGAAGTCTTCCTTTCATCTGCAGAAAGCAATGGTCAAACCCAGGATGAATTGAGTTGAAGGTAGTGGAAAAAATAGTTTACTTACTAATCTCTGGTATACAATGAATTAAATAATGTTCCCTTTTTGGGGAGCTTCCTCACACATTCCAAACAAACTATCAAACTTCTGAAAGGTAAGGACTCTGTCCCACTAATTTTTATATTCTCTATAGTGGGTGTGGATATAGAAGTCATCCAGTAAATATTTGTTGTGTTAAAGTGAGAACATTGATTCTGAATGAAACATTTGTTGGCCTAATGCGGCCACACATGTTTTTATCAATTTCTTCTTTTCATAAGTCATATTTTTTTTCAGGTAGGAAATGTTAATCATTAAATGTATCATCAACCTTTCACACACTTCTGGAACACTGTAATTTCTTTAGCATTATTTATCTTTGAAAAGCTAGCTTGATCTCCTTTCAAGATTCATTCTAGAATTCCTTGATTTTAGAGAGAATGGTTCACTTGTAGTTCACTCTATTCTTTGGGTTTGTAATTCTCATCTATAATCACTGTGGGATTGTAGTTGATCTTTGATATATTCAGAAACTACTGAGAATAGTTTCAAAATTTAATAGTGACTTTAATAGCATCTCTATATTTTTTTTCTTATCAAAGCTAAAGTCTTATATATGGGAAAATGTTCTCTTTAAATCTCGTTCAGAACCTATAAACTTCATCTTGTAACCACTGTTAGATTCTGTTAGATTCTAACCACTAGAAGATTCTGTTTCTTAGTCATTATGTGTAAACTAAACTTTAGACTTTCTTTTTAAAAAATGCCATATTGATTTATCATCTTATATAGTTTTTCAGAAAAAAAAATATTTGATCCAAGACAATCTACAGCTGCTTGATATATATTTCCTCTACTCCTTATTTTGAAGATTTTAGATAAAGTTCTGAAGTACTTAACAGAATGTTTTTATGGAATCTGAGATATAACATTATTGAGCAAACACCAGTTTTGCCTTTGTTTTGTATAGTGTCACTTTACAATGAAAATGTGCCAGCTGTCTTTATATCATTATTAAACTTTCTATCATTCTTTCACTATTTATCTCATAGTTCTAGATATTATCGATTTTGAGTGTGGTATCATTCTTGTACCCTTATATACTATACCAGGCGTGCAGCATTATTGCTCAAATTAATTTGTTTTGTCTTTATTGACTCCTGGTTTTAAAATAGGCATTTCATTGTGTCCATACAGAGAATTATCATTAGATGATATTTGATGTATTGCAAGTAGGACACATTTTTATTATTTTTCATCCATAAATAAATTTGTTTCTATTCTCTTATTCCTAAAATTAATTTGCAGCAATTTGTGTCCTTCCTATATTCTTAGTAGGAAGTAGAAAAAAAAATAGACTGATTCTGAATAATGGAAAACATAGGGCTTTAGGTTAGTCTTTCAAATAAAATTGCAAGTTTCCTGTTGAAAGCTAAATTCTTTATTTTAAACAACTGAAACATAATTAAGACAAAATTCCTACTGGTGAAATTCAGAACACTGAAAAAACTCAAAAGAAGAATATTCTCTGGACCTAAAGATCTTCACATATTTACAAATTGCATAAACCTTTATCAAAATCAATCTTTTTTCTTTCATTACTTTTGAGAAGGTCACATATGAAATTGGCCACTATAGTACTATCTCTTCTGAAATTATCAATATATTCATTGTATTATTCCTGGCTAAATTATTTTTGTGATACATTTTCAATCTACATATAAGAAATGTGAATTTTAATATTCCAAGTTTAAATTACGTTTCTTATTTCCTTAATCATTTACTTCTTCAAAGCCAATAGCTACTTTATCTGAAAATATCCATTTTTGTGGGTATCTTGTATAATTACATTTAAAGGAAGGAGTCCCCCAATCTCTGGAATAAAATAACTTATACTTTACCTAATTTTGCCCTATATTTAAAACTTTTCTTTCTTAATTTTTTTAGTGATTTATTTTTAAAGGTTCATTTTCTACCTATATGTAAAACTATGTGTGTGTAGTGTATGTGTAGTCTAATTATTTCACTCTACTTTATATCATACATTGCCAAGCAGTGTTTACACCTCCTAGTTTTAAAATCATCTTGATTCGTAATTAACCAGTTGACTTGGTTTGCTAGACTTTGTTCTAAACTTTCCTAGTGTTTCCTTCCATAGAGAGAATGTACATTGATCATGTGAAGTCTTATTTGTTCTTTAAATATTAATCAAATGGACTTTCCCTACTCTTCCTCTTTCTCTCTATACCAATTACAGCCTCTACTTAGTGGTTTCCTGTTGCCTCAAAAATACTTGGATTAGAGTGTAGTTTAGACAGATATTATATAAGCTGGGTAAAATAGGCTAGAAAAAGGCAAAGGGAGTAAAATGAAAGCAAAAATAAGGGGAAAAGTCACAATTTGAAGGTCAGAATATTGTTTATCATCATGAAAAGGATAGTTAACTTTCATTTATTCATGTATATCTTTCACCATCACCCCTCCCCTCTTTTTTAAATTAATGAACTAGGTCTTAAATTCCAGGATGACTCTCTCTGGTCACTTACTACATTCCTAGCAGGTGTGTTTCTCAAGAAACAAACTGGTTCCTGAGCAAAATGTCAGAATAAAGTATTTTATTGGGAATTGTCTTGAAGCCAAAGGATGAATTTGAGGGTTGCTCCATGTTGATATTATCCATCTATGTCATTTTTAATTGACTATTCCCTTCTCTTAGTGTGGATCAAACACACACTGGATATGTATTTCTTAAGTTTTTCAGCATTAATAAATCTATTCTAGGTCTAAGTCTTAGAAATAAATAAATAGATAAAAGCATGAATTGTCATATAGCCCCATTTTAGCTATTCTGACAATTTTAAAAAGTATATTTCTAATAATACTGAAAAAAATCACAGTATGACAGTTACTTTTTTTGAGAATATTAAAAGACAAATCAGAGTTATACCCATATTTTGAGGAAGGCCGGGGTCATTGGTATAATTCATATTTCTTCATGAGTATAGGCCCTTTTATGTCATCTTTACCTTGTTCTGAATATTATTGTATGCCATAATGGAAAGAATCAGGATATTGCACATCAGTTGCCAAACTCCTGTTGAAAACCACTTTGTCCCACTGAAAAATGGAATGGGCCAGTGCTACTAAACTATTCCTAACATTATTAATATTTTGTTTGTATTTATTTAGCAAATAAGTCATCCACACTGGACCAGGGATTCTGCCTCAGAATGTCATACTATGGGAATTTAGCAGTTTGGGTTGAATTGCTTCTCTGTGCTAATTATACCCTTTAACTGTGGAGTATTAAATACAGTTTATGACTTTAATATACCAATATTTTCATACTCTGAAATAATTGCCAGTTTGTGTAGCATGATATGCTTTCATTTGCTCATGTTTATATATTTCTGTTTCTTTGCAGCAATTTGGTAAAATCTTAGATGTTGAAATAATTTTTAATGAGCGAGGCTCAAAGGTAAGTTGTCTAATTCATTCTAGGATATTTTAGGTTACTTAAAGCATTTTTATGAGTAAGGGGGAAACAACTGCACTGATGTAATAAAAGTATGGTTATGTGTTTAAGGTATAATTTAATGGAAATGACTTTAGAGAGCTACTCAGTTTCCAAAACATTGTGAAATTTATTGGATCTAGTTTAGTATGTGTAAGAAGTAGATTTTTTTAAAGCCCTGAATATGTCAACATTTTCATTGAAAATTATTTGTGCTTTAAAATAATGATAGTTTATGCTTATGTATTTTTGTCTTTTAGGGGTGACTGTTTATATGAAAATCAGTTGGCATTCTCATGAGAAAGTTTTTTGTAATGTGATTTTTTCCTATATTATTGAAGTGCAGTTCTTTTCCTAGATAGTAAAATACACCAACCCTTTGAATACAATCAAATTTTTACTATATGGATTCCTATTTTGAATTTTTTCATAGGAAACTTAGTTTAGGATAAACTCTCTGGAGGACTGAAAATATAATAGAATATTTTAGTATTAGTAAGAAGCTAATATAAAGTCATTATTTGTTAAAGAAGATTTCTTCTATTTTTCTCCTTGCAAGTTTTTCTTAGGATAAAAGTATTTGGGAACATTTCCTATTCCCATTTTACATTAATTTTTTTCCCTACAATTTCCATCGTGTTTTCACATTCCCATGAAAGCACTCAGACCCTTTATTCATAAAATCAGGTATTTCCTTTATGCTTGGGATCATGGTGAACTCATATGCCGAGTTCTGTTTTTCCTAGGAGGAGCTAATAGGCAAAATATTTTTTTCAGGTATTCTCTTCCTATCACATCATCATAACATGATTTATGTAATTGATTTATGAAAATGATTTAAGTAATTTACTGGTAAGGAGGAAGTTATGATTTCGAGTTTTAGAAATTTCAAATCCTATTTTCTTTTCCAAATGATAAAATACCACAATGGGTCTATGATGTCATTAATGTGAGCCAATCCATCGACCTCGACCTATGAGACTTTTTGTCTGGACCCACATGTAAATCTTCTGTGGCAGTTCACTCAACATATCTGATTTCTTGACATCGTGTTAGTATATTAGTGGAGCATACTGGCTAAATATCAAATTATCTCTTGTTCTTGCTACATGATTATTTTACTGTTTTTTCAATTCATGTTTCTCCTTGTTTAATCATGGACTACTGCACAATCCTTCATTGAAAACTTTTGTTTTCAGTATCTTTATCCTATTAAAAATTATTGAGTATCTCTCCAAAGCATTTTTGTTTATCTGGATTATATTTATAGACATTTATCATGTTGGAAATAAAAACTATTTTTGAATTTGTAGACCCTCTAAAAGGATTTCAGAGATCCCCAGGATTCTCTAGACCATACTTTGAGAACCACTGATTGGTAATATGTCATTGCTTCTTCACACCCAACATAAACATCTTTCTTGCTTGTGAAGTGATCCACTACTTTAAATATTTGGAGACCAGAGTCTTTTATAACTGATAGTAATAGAGCCTTACCAAAAAGATATTAATGTTAAAAAGAGGGGCCTTTATTGTAAACATGAGCTGAAGGTAAGAGGGTCATTTAAATTACTATGCAATTTCCCAAAGACATTCTAGCCTGTTTTCCCCTTTTACAATTCTGAGACCAAATTATTGTCCATTGCTATATTGCCTTTAAATGGAAACAAACCTTAGACTTTCTGTCCATACATTTAGGGGCTACTAATGAATTATGTAGTGAGAAATCACCTATCATATAAGAAACATAACCTTTTTTTTTTTTTAATGATACTTATTGGTCTACAGTCAGAAATGAGTTTTGGTTTAGGTTGTACTTATATGCATTTCTGAAAAGAGTTGGTTCTAAGTATGGTGGTTCACAGTCAGCTCTTTTGTGTTTAACCCCTTAAAGAAGAAAAAAAAGTATTATTCCTTTATTGAATTGTATATTCCAAGACAGAGATGCCAGATGTGGCCTGAAGGCCCCAAGCAGCCCACAATATTTCTTAATGCAGCTTGATTATTAATTAATTAATTACATTAATATGTATATAATTAATATGTAATTGGAAAATGTTTAACAAAATAAATAAAAATGTAATAAAACATACATAATATTACATTTTAAAACTAGGTCAACATGTAGCCCATGGACATCCTTATGTGCAGAGTAGTAGTCCTTATATCTCTTTGAATTTGACATGACTGTTCTAAGAAATTTATCAATCTCCCTTCCAGAAGACATAGGGGAAGTAGTACTTTTTCCCTGTCTTAGTATAATTAATGCTTATCAGTGTGGATGATGGAGAAATTAGTTCCTTATTACTCTTCTGTTGCTTTACCCAATTATATATGCCTACCATGAAAAATGTTTTATAGGCTTTTTTGGCAGTTCAATATTATGACCTCTGACATTTAAAAATAATGTTTTTATCCCAAATATTTAAAAAAGCGTTGCAGTAAGTTTTTATAGTAGCAGACTAAATCACTTCTTTTTGCCATTTTTTTCATCTAGTCCTATTTAACATGCTGGCAAAAAAATAATATCAAAGCCTAAGAGTTTTACAGATTTTCTTCCAAGCCTGAGTCTGAAGAATTGCATTTCTTAAACTTTTACAAAAACATTTTCTACATTTTTGCCAGTATATGCATTTGTTTATAAATAAGCATAAATACATTTACATCTAGCTATGTATAAATACATACAACACTTTTTATTCATAAGCTTGCTTTTTCTGAGCTGTTTTGGGGCATTAGAAGAATAACATTTGCAATTCAGAAAGTAAAATGGTATCTCTATTTTTAAGGCTACCATCATCTCTGTGACTTGCCTGACGCTGGGAATCTTAGGAATAAGTCCATTAATGGTTGCATCTTCCAAAATGTATACCTTCCTTTTTTTGATTGGGTAACATTAAAAATAGCTTCTCTTAATGGGTGTAGGGCATTCAATATGTCCCCCAGGAAAGAGTTACTCTTATAGGTGAATTTATTGGGATCCTTCTATAACATAGTACTGACAAAAAAAGACAAAACAGTGGTGACTTTCTAAATTGGAGTATTTTATACTCCTAGGGATATTTCGGTTTCCTTTAACTGATAGTTAGTATCAGTCTGATTTGATGAAGGGAAGCTTATTTAAAGTAAAATATGTATTTTAGTAGGTAAAAAATTATCATGACCTCATTGGTATCAGAAATTGGTCAGAAAATAGGAAGTTTATTGAGGGCCAGACTGAATAATTTTCTGATATGTTACTTAAGCTACACCTAGGTATATTCCACTGGTATTAAATGAGTGTACTATTATACCAGGAATATATACCAAGTTTTATTTACATAAGAAAGGCTGTGCAGCATGATGAATAGAGAACTGGTCTTGGGAGAATGAAAGATCTGATTCTAATCCCATCATTATCTTTACCAAAATTCTGGCTTTGTGGTATTCTAAGCACCTCTCTGACATTATTACTTGGGTTTCCTCCTCCCCCCATTAGCTTAAAATAGAATTTTACTAATCGCATAAAAGCTTAACATTGAAATACAAGTAGAAAACACAGTATTCAAAAGTTCTGTCAGAAGCATCTTAAGTTCTAACCTGCATTAAGAGGAGGGAAATTTCCTTATATGGACCTTTTTAAACCAATGAAATTACAGGCCCATTTTTTTATCCCTCTTTATTAATATGTATATTGCACAAGTAAGAGAGTTATAAGTTATGAAAATAATAATTTGAAAACAACCATATAAACTTGGATCTGGTTTGAGATTGATGGTAAGAAAAAAATAAATTGAATCAAATCAAAATAAAAGTTGATTTTATTTGTAAAAATTAAAATTATTTGCCATTTTAGCTGTATTTCTAGTGTGGAGAGAAACATAGATTTGTGTGTTTATTAGATTTTAGGAGGTATATTTAAGAATGGGATGCGATAGTAAGTAAAATATCATCACTCAAATAATATCTTCAAAAATATTATTTCATAGCTATAATTCAGATATAAAAAGATTATAAAATAATAGCATTTTTAATTGTAGAGGAATTTTTGAAATCATCTAGCTCATTTTATAGAAGAGTGAAGTGATTTATTTCAACTTCTCTAAATCCCCAGAGTCAGGATTAAACTGCTTGAGATTTTAGGTTTTGAATTCTTTTTTTCCCCCGAGGAAGGTTTATCCAAATCTTTTTTCTTTTTTTGGCTGAGGCAATTAGGATTAAGTGACTTGCCCAGGGTCCCCTAGCTAAGCAATGTTAAGTGTTTGAGACTAGGTTTGAACTCAGGTCCTCCTGCATCAGGACTGGTGCTCTATCCATGCGCCACCTAGCTGCTTCTGTATCCGAACTTTTGATATGTTGTTAAACTTCTTTGATTCATATATTCCTACCTAGACTTTCACCATACTTTCTGTGATATAAAATAACCAATGAGTCTTTTAATGTTAATGGAAGATTAGTTTAGATTTCTATACATTTCTCATTCCAAAAAACTGCAGTCTTCTGAGGGAAACAATTTACTCTCATTCAACAATACAAAAGGATGATCCTATAATACCAAATTTGAAAAAGGGACAAGCTGAGATATTTTGTACTGGATATTCTTTAGTATTAGAGCTAGGTGAAGCAAAGGACCTTGGTTTCTGAGTTGTTAGCTAATTTGGCTCCAGGATTGCTAGTAACCAGGTAATTGGCAGAATATTTCCTTTGTTCTCTTAGACTCTAGTATCTTTTATTCTTCTGCTCTTCAGCAGCTTTCTCTCAAAGTTTACATCTTTTCTTGTCTTGGTACCACATTTCTATCTATATTTCCCAGGGAAAATTTTCCTTATCTGGCATGAATGAACTTTTCTATTTTACCTTATAATAATATATCTTCCCTAGAAGTCACACACTGTTTCATCACAGCTGTTCTGGATTTTAATTCTGAATCCAAACCAAGTTTAATTTTTCCCACTCCCTCAGTTTGAGTTGAGTAGTTACTTCTAGGAAGTTCTAATATGGAAGACTGAAAGTTTCTTTCTCCCAAGGTACAGGACTATCACCAGCTATGAAATGTAAGGGATTTGGCAGATCTTTTTATTAATAATGAGAAGGCACCTGATTTTTGATAACCAATAAAGGATAATTTTCCCTAGTCTTATCCTCTGTTTGAGAAGCTTCCATAACCCGTTGTACTTCTTAATCCTTGAGTAGTTAGGTCCCAATTAGTGCAAACAATAATCTTATGAAGTGGTTGCATTATTTGAGTTTGCTCTAAATATTTCCATTGGACTGGAACCAATGACCATATTATACATAATTTTAAGTTATAATAATGGGGATTCATAATATATGCAACACTTAATGATAATTCATTATTCAACCTAATTAAGATTATACTGACACTTGTTAGCATTAAAATGATGCAACACTCCTCATGAAATCAACATTTTAGTTTTTGTCTTTCTGGGTCATGCTACACTGAACACCTCTTAACACCAAATTTGCTTAGCATCTACTGCTCAGCTCAGGATCTTGCAACTGCTATTTTTGCTTGAGAATGTTTAATCTTAGAAAAATGAAATCAAACAAATTCATAGATTAAATCCATTTTTGCAAAAGATTTTAAATATAATAGGAGTTTCCTTTTTAATGCTTTTTTCTGCAATTCAAGTCAGAGAAATTCTTTTAATCACACATCTGTCCTCCTGATATTTCTTTGAGTCACTTTCATTTGTCAAAGATCAAACTGGCATTATTAAAATAAATTTAGTCCCTAATTTTGAATATCATGAGTTTATTTAGGAGAATATTGAGTCAAGTAATCTATAAATTTCAGACTGGACAAATACATTGTCTTTAAGAAATTGATATGATATAGAATGTCATTCTTCATATACAAAGTCTTTTCCATTCAAAATGATATTGAGCCACCATATTTATGACCATTTGCTTAGAGTTTTTTTTTTCCCAGTAGTAGCAGGTAGGTTCAATAGAATCACTCATACATTTTTGCTTAGGTATTTGTTCTTGTAACCAATAGCACACATTTGTATTATGGCTGATAATTAAAAGTTTGTGGCCATGGAAGAGAATACCGATAGATGGTTCACCCACCTATAAAAGGACGAAAACTTGACTTTGGTTTTGTATTAATACCATGTCATAATTAGATTACCTGGAACCATTCTACTTTCCATTCTAATTGTACATACAGAACTGATGCTATTTTCTAGTTTCCTCTTTTTGGCCTCTGAATATGCTACTTGGCTGAGTTCAGCTTATAAATATAATAAAAATAATTAGTCCAGATGGTTAACTTATTAATCTATTTTTAAGGACATAGTTTGTCCAATATGGAGGCCTCATGAAGCCTTAAAATAGCATTCATTATTAATAATAGTACCTTTAAACTCTATCTAGTTTACCAAGTGAAAGTTGGGAGAACAAATTAAAGTTTACCTCCAAGTTGTTTCAAAGGGTTGGTGTACGTTTCTGACCATAATATGCAGGTATCATTAAAAGATGGGAAGGCTCTTTTTAGGTAGCAGTGTCAGGGAAGAAACGCATGTATTTTAACAATTTTAAGTTTAGTGCTAATTAAGCTGTAATATTAAAATAAAAATATGCCAGTAATGTACTTTTTTTAGAAAAAATTAGTCAACTAGTTAGTCAACTATGTTTAACATATATTATATGAATGTATTCTAGATAAATGCTCTTGTATTTTTCTGAAGAATTGACTTATGTAGTAACAGTGTTTCAAAACTACTCAGCAAGTACACACATTTCTCTTCTGCTAATAAGGTAGTAAGGATAGTAGGCAATTGAATTTGCATGCACATGATCTAAAAAAAAAATGTTGATGTAAAGTGCTTAAAATGTTCCTTGAACTTGCATTCTTAGTTGAAAATTATATTCACATCAAGTGATTGTTGTTTATTAAATTAAAATGTTTAAGCTTTATTATGAAAGATCTTTCATTTGTGAGGATTTTAATTTATTTTTAATAAGTAAAGGCTGTAGCATTTAACAACAACAACAAATTAAATAACCCTAGTGTTGCATGAAGAAGAAATGTTCTTACAACCACACAGCATGATTCTGTAGGCAATGTTTTAGAGTATACTGGCATTCAGTGTTGAATTTTGTGCACAATTTAATTTTTTTTTAAGATCTGCATGTCAAAAAGTGGTTCCCTTTATCTTCTCATTATTTTAGTTTATTCTCTGTGAAAGACACTGTAAATTTATTTTGATCTCATTTTCTTTCTGTTAGATTTATTTTCCTCTGTAGTGACATTTAGAAAGGTATTTTTGGTATTCTTTGAATTCTTTAGGGGGTATATCTTAACTGGTGAAAGAGAGGAAACTTGTTCACATTTATCTCTTACTTATCGCACATCTTAGTACTCTTATAATTTCTCTAATTTGCATGTTACAGAAATGAAGCAAGGACAAGAGATAGAAATTAAATGGAGAGAACATTTAAAAAGTGATCATTGATTGAAATAATAATGTGCATGTTGTTTTCCCCCCTTCTCCCTCCTGCATGCAGGGATTTGGTTTCGTAACTTTCGAAAATAGTGCCGATGCGGACAGGGCGAGGGAGAAATTACACGGCACCGTGGTAGAGGGCCGTAAAATCGAGGTGCATGTTCAAAATATTTTCCTTTTCATCTTTTTGATAAATGTCTGCTTCACTCTCATACGTTGTTTCAGATGCATCATTGGTGTCCTGTGTGTGCGCCCCTCCCCCCCTTCCCATTGTTTATATATATATTTATATATAAAAAAGGAAATCTGGCCTTACTTGTTTTGTTTTGTTTATTTTATTATTCTCATTCTTATTGCTGAAAGGTGGATGACAGAAATGAGACAAATGAAAGCTTAATCTTTTGAACTTATTTTCAATGTTTTGTAAATCAAATGGGTGCAGTAGATTCCAAACAATAGAAAAGCATGACAGAGCAAACCAAAAACAAAGCAGCTTTTTTTTTTCTGCTGCAGGGTTGATGAGGGATCCGCAGTGGCTTTTTTTTTTTTTTAAGCAAATTGGGAAACACAAAGCATTACTAAAAATAAATAAATAAATAGAAAAAAAAAATCTTGTACATTTTGCTTCTTAAAGAAAAATGACACTTATCAACAGGCATGTTTTTAGGGTTAGTAGCCTGTGCCCTCTCTAGAAGGAAAAAAATGGGGGAGCAATAAAATGTTTACATAAAGAGCCTGCTTTTTCTACCACCGGATCCCCCTCAACACTGCCATAGGATTATAATTGTTAGAACTTTAAAAAGAAAAAAAAAATACCAATTGAAAATGCTGTAGTCTTGGAGTAAGATGTTGCATATTTTGCCTTTCATTTTCCCCCTCGACGGTAGCGCTTAGGCCCCTCACCAAACTCTCAGTAACCATGGTAACTGTATACATACCCATGCTGGCGATGGTGCTGAATGGTAAGTGGAGAAGTCCATCTGCCGTTTCACGTATTTAGCGCTGATATCTATATCTATATCTATATCTATATATATACCACGTGAATTTTTTTGACTTGTTGTATTAAGTTTTCTTGATGCTCTATTTTTTTCGATATTGGTACGCCTGTAATTGAGTGTACGTTTTAAGCAAGCCTGGGAGGCACTGACTGGACTGAGGATATGACTTGGTGCACATCTTACTCAGATTGTTAACTCCATATTGTGTTAAATAATGCACCCTCTTTTTATCCTTTTGTTAGCTGTGATTTTAAAGCTTGAATGATTTTGTTAATTCTTGCAATGAAAAAGGCTCTTGTTTCCAGTGTTGAATGCTAGTTGTTGCTTTTCCAATGGTACTTATCTTCTAAAGGGTTATGTTGCACACTGCTAAAATTTGTTTGTCCCTTTTTTTGACATTTTCTGTTTCCTTGTACCTTGTCTCTTCCCCTTCTACTTCACTGCATGTTCCTTCATATGAGAGATTTTATTTTCTGTTTTAAAATATTTATTGTTTCAGTGTTATCATGGAGTACACGCATGCTTTTTAATCTTCAATTATGCAGTACTTTTTAATTTGCTTTTAATGTCTCTTTATTAAACTTTTAAATGATATGATGTTGCTTTATTGAAATGATTTGTAAGTTTAAATGGTTATGAAATAAATGTAGTTATAAATAGTATGATTTTGTTATGCACCTACTGCCTTTTATAAATTAAATTGCATTTTATATGAATACTAGTAGCCATAATGCATGCAATTAATAGAATTACAACCTTGCTCAGCAAAATATACTAATTTGATTTTCTATGTACTTAGGTAAATAATGCTACAGCACGTGTAATGACAAATAAAAAGACAGTCAACCCTTATACAAATGGTAAGTACAGTCATACCTTTCACAGGAAGTTATGTTCTTCCTTCAAATTAATAAAATTAACTAGGAAAGCTTCTTAAGCTGGGCATGTCTCTTTCATCACTGGAACAATGTTTCATTTTACAAATTTGGTACATTCTGAATAAAATTGGGTGATTTACAGAGAAACTGCTCATTTAGTGGTCATCTTGAGCAAATAGTCCTTTCTTTCAATCTTTCTAGGGTGATCCTATTTGATGGTATTCTCATTATTGTAGGCTTTTTTAGACTAGTTGTTAGAAGTAAGAAAATAAAGTTGTAAGAGAAAAAGTGATCTTTCTCTTCTTTTTTCTTTCATATTGACCATGTCAGGAAATTATTACACAGTCACATTAGAATTTGACCTTGATTTCAGTCTCTGAAATTTGATTAGTACTGTACAGTAGATCCCTAGCTATTTTTAATTGGGTAAAATCACAATGGACATAGCCTGAGTAAATTAATTATTAAAATTGGACCACGCAAGTGGTCATTGAGTTCTATTATGGTTGTCCTTGTAACAGGAGGATTTGAGAACAAAGAAAGGAGATGGGAAAATCATTTTTATGTTTTAGACACCCCCTCCACATTGTTATTTTTTATCCTTTATATATGGTACCTTGAAGATCAATGTCATATATTTAGATGTTAATGTTAAGGAATTTTTTTTTTTTAAGTAAAATTTTAACCATTGAGTGGTACATTAGTTTGCGAATGATTATTGTTATACAATGACGATTCCTAACTTACTTTTCCTAATTGTAGGCTACTTGCAGTTTTCTTTTATGCTCTGAATCACTAGAAGGCAGGTTATTCCCCCTCCCTGACATTATTTCTCTTTTTGCCCCAACTTCCTTTTGATGGCCTGGACCATTAAAGGGATATTTCCCCATTAGGAGGCAATTCAGTACTGAAGTGAATCAGCCTTTTCAAGAATTGTTCATGTAATTTCTAAGGACAGGTAATAAATATTTTTCATTCATGCACCAGAGGATAACTTATTAATAGCAATACTCTTCCTATGGAAGACCCTTTATCTATAGCAATTAACTCTTTTTGAGTTATAATCAACTCTTATTGAAAAATAAAGGGTTTAGAGATAATGATTTAATGTGTGAGTGTGTTGATGTAGCAGTCTTTCCAGTGAGGAAACTCTTCCTACCAATGTAGGGCAGCACCTTCTCTACAATCTATAATTTTGGTTTCTTAGAACTCTGAGGCCCAGTGGCCCAGCAAGCATATGTCAGATAAATACAGGGCTTCTTAAACTTTTCTTACTCATTATCCTTTTTCATACAAGAAAATTTTTACATATATAAGTATATAAAATGAGTATACAAATAAAACATTTATTGATAATAAATCATAATTTCACAATCCTCACATTTAGTTTTGAGATTATAGGTATGGTCATGAAATACAGTTTAAGAATTTGGGAGATAACAGACTTGACCTAGGTTTTTCAAAGATCAGCTCTATCCTCTAAGCTATTTTGCTTCAAGACATTATAAAGGATGTAGGAAAAGATGGACATAAAAACGTATTCTTGAAAGACAATACCACTCAGAAAATTGGAAATGGTTTTGAGGCAAATAATAGGAAAGAAAAGAAAGATGTTTTGACTTGAAATTGCATAAATGAAAAAAACTCTAGAAACTGATTTTTAAAAAAATTTCTATTTGACATAGAAACAAAAATTGAGATTTTATACATGTTAAGGATTAGCAAAAGAACTGCAGCATGTTTTTCCCCTTAGTCAGTGGTGATGTAAGTTGCCACTCCTTCATTTACTTCTTAGCTTGGAGACATAGTAAGAGAGGAATAGAAGGAATGTGAACTAAATCTTGACTAATCTAAATTTTGGACAAATATAACTGATCACATACAAGATATAATAAATGTATTTTCTGGTTTAAAATTCTAGTTTTTCTGAATACCTGAATGTTTCTAGTAAGCTTAACGTTCCCCGATGTTTCTGGTTTGTTAATTTCATATTTCCTGAAGCTTAGTGAACATGATATCTAGCTGTCCCTTGAACATCTAGAAATATCTTGTACATTCCAGCATACATTCATTTGCTATAATAATAATGGAATTGTATATAAAATATTTGCAAGTCCATTTTATGTGCTATCTCTGTTCCAGAAACTCAAAAGGGATATATGTGTATATGTGTATGTGTGTTATTTTATTTTATGCAAATATAGATCATCTTTTTCAGAGTCCTTTTAGAGGTGGTTAAAATTGAGTGTTGTTGGTAGCTTATTTGAAAATCGTATGCAGAGAGGGAAATCATTAAATATGATTTTTTTTTTAAAACGTTGTAGACACACCAAGCTCTTGCCTGTTGAATGGAACACAGATAACCTGTCTGTGTCTCAGAAACAGAGACTTAAACTGTAATAGCTTAAGTCATTGCTCTATTGCTTTAACATGCCTGGGGTCCCGGGATATTGGGAACTAAAGGATTTTGTCAGTTGTTTTTCTTTGGTTGTAAGCTTCATTGTTTAGTTTAATGTCTTTGATCAAAATCTCTAAATTTGGAAGACCTAGGGAAAAAGACAAATGGAGAAATAAAAAATGGGAGCTATGTCTGGGATTGTCTTGTCCATCTTGTTGACATTACAAGATCATTGTCTTTAGCAACACTATCCCAAGGACCTCTTTTAGGTTTGTGAGATAGTTATATAGGATATACACATACATACACACAAATATGCATACATATACACACAGTAAACATGAGTGTGTATATACATATGCGTATACATAGATACACAACATCCAGTCATGGGAATAATTTTTTTCTAATGACAACTGTGTATGTCCACATATTTAGTCTGCAGAGCAAAAAATACTTTTTATTTTCCCGTGTTTTGTTTAAGCTTTTAAAGTTAAAAATGCATTGTGTGGGTATACACCCACATGCACACACTCTGGGGAAAGGGAACAATGACAGAAAGAACTGTGACACTAAGAAAGATGTGCCCACTAAGACGTGAACAATAACACCTGCTGGGGAGATTTCCTTGCCCCTCCTCCTGCACCAGAGTTTCCTGGCAGCTCTTTGCTCAGGAGAAGTCAGTTCTCATCACACTTGATTAACCCTCCCAGTTATGGGTTAGCACAGACCTCCCTGACAAGACAGAGTAAAGTTTAATTGCTGTTATTTTCATGATGAATGAAGCCTTCCCCATGCTACCTTCAAAAAAAGTTAAAACACTCTAGCCCTGAGAATAGAGAACAGGAAGAAAATGAGATATGGGGGGAGGGGTAGTAATTCAGCTCTGGGCATCAATTGGGATCTCTGAAGACCCTTTTTGTCTTAGATAAAATGAGAGGTTGTTAATATAACTTACCATCTTAGAGAGCTCCATCAGCCAGAGCTGGCAGGTCCAAAATTCATTCAAATTGTTCATCATCTCATATACTATGATCAATGGACTCTGAATAATTTGTATCCGTTGTGGTACTCTTAGTGGAACTTTTTCATCTAGGAGCACAATCTAATACTATCCTGGGAAAAAACAAATGAAAGCAATTTTTACAAATTTGCCAGAGTAAATCCAGACCTTACTACTTGTCCAGATTCAGAAAAACTTCGCCAAAATTAATGACACCTGTAATTCAAACCAATCATACAGATGTGCTCCAAGAATTTTTCTATAAAAAGTCATTATAAAAGTGGCAGGTGGCTTGTTGTAGCAAAAAGATAGAGCTTAGGTTAAAATTCATATATTCATGTTTGCTATTTCCCATTTTTTCATTAATTGAAATCTTAAGATCAGGGAACTACATGCTGTTTTCTATCCCAAACACCTAGTCCAGTACCTTTCACTTATTTTATAAATGTTCATTGGATTGAACAATCTTATTTGTTACAAAGGAGTTTTCCCTTTTATTGAATCAGAATCTGCCTACCTGTAATATTCTGAGTTAGAGGAAGATGGGCATAATATGAACCCCATTTGTCCTACTGCCTTATTGTCAATAAGTACTTTTGATTTCTGAGCTGGCTTTGAAATTTCACAGGACCCTAAGATTTTAGAGTTGACCTGAGAAACTGAGGACTTCCTCCTATACAGGGATCCTCAAACTATGGCCTGCGGGCCAAGATGCAGCAGCTGAGGACGTTTATCCCCCTCACTCAGTTTCTTTATTTAAAGGCCCACAAAACAAAGTTTTTGTTTTTACTCTAGTCTGGCCCTCCAACAGTCTGAGGGACAGTGAACTGGCCCCCTATTTAAAAAGTTTGAGGACCCCTACCTGAAGTCATCTCATTTGGCTCCCTTCATTTCCACTACTAAACTTGCTCAACATTTGACTACTCAGAGCTTCAGTGTCCTCATATCTAAAATAGAGATAAATAGAGATAATGATTCTCTATATGAACTCTAAATTAAATGTCACTTGTGTGTGCTTTTATACCTGTACTACTTTTCACCAGTAGGTGCCATTCTCTAGGACCTTAGTTTCCTTTTCTGAAAATAAAGAGTTAGATTAGCTCAAAAATATATGATCCTATGACTTATCATTCCAATTCCAAGGTTTTTTTTTGGAACCCCAGGTTCTCTTTCATAGGTATAGGTCAAATTACTATTTGAGAACTAGACTATATCAGTAACGTTATTAATAATAACTATATTTCATGCAGCACTTTAAGGGGTTCTTTACGGCTATTACAATTTATTGATCTTCACAAAAACCCTGGCAGGTAGGTGCTATGATTATCCCTGTTTTACAGTTGAAGAAACTGAGGTAGACAAAGGTTAAATAACTTGACCTGGGTCACACAATTGGTAAATGTCTGAGGTAGAATTGAACTCAGCAATTCCTATATAGCAAAATGAATATATTTAAAGAGTTGATTTGGAAAATTGATAGATTTTATTTTCCATGCTGCCATGAATTTCTGTGATATCCAATTTCATTTTTCTTTAATAATGTGGATTGGTACACCCCTTTGCATTAGCAGACACTCCTTTTGAATGGTTGTGACTTAAAACAAAACCAAAATTGATCACTTCCTGGCCATTCTTCTGTTTATCAATTATGAACGTCTATTAGCTAGGCACATTCTTGGAGGGTGGATAGCCAGAAAAAAATTATTAAAAGCAGATATGGAATATATTTTATGTAGATGTAAACATAAACAAATGGAAAAATCATGACTTTTAAGTATGGAATTTTTTAAAATTTAGGCTAGGATTCAAAAAATTATTTTTTTAAAGAATGGATGGAATACACTTATTAAGTAAGTGAAAGGAATCAAAGTAGGTACTTCGAATAAAAAACCACACCTGACTTCAAGATTTCAATAAATCAAAAAATGTGAATATCAAATATTAATACTTTTAAAGTATTCTGGTAATTGAATATGTTGTCTTATTGATAGTTATCAGAGCAAATATACTTGTCAAAGTATACTTATCAATTTTTAAAGAGTTTGAAAATATCACATAATTAATTCACACTAAAATTATATAAAGCATACTTCACATTGGTAATTGAAAAGGTCTTTCAGGAAGTGAGACAGAGCCAGTCAGGGTCAGTTTCAATTACCTTTGAAAATTATTGCAAAAAAAGTCTTATATTTTTGGATTCTAGGTAAAGGTGTACCTTGCAGGTTTTTTTTTAAAGAAAAAGATTAATAAAATTATAAATGTATCATATTCTATTTATAAGTATTTATAGATAATTATTTGTAAAAAGATTATCATTTATTCTGGTCATTTAGGGAGAAGTTTTCAATAAGTATGTACTTGGGATGTGTTTCTATTCAGATCATTTTCAAAAAGAATGTCAAAAGTTTTAGTTGTATTATTTTATTCTTGTCAATATCACAACAGTCACATAGTAACACATATGGTAATGTGTTTTTTCACATGAATATTTTTGTGAAGTTCTTTTATTCACAAATAAAAGATATTACTACAGCTACTATATACTATTATATGTGTTCATATAATGCTTTATAGTTTACAAAGCACAGTTAACTATCTCATTTTACCTGTACAATAATCCTACAAGGTAATGTCTATGATAGTTACTTTATAGAGGAGGAATTTGAGGCCCAAAGATTTTAAGTTCCTGGCCCAATATCAAACAGCTCACAAGAAAAAAAAAAGTAGGATTTGAACCTATTTTTTGTACTTTTGTATCATGCTGCTATGCATCCTTCACTGTCAAAAATTTGTGAAATTATATCTGATGAGTTTGAGTATTACTAAATTGTTACTTTTTTGTGATAATTATGTCAATGGACCACTTTTTATATGTTTTAGGCTGGAAATTGAATCCAGTTGTGGGTGCAGTCTATAGCCCTGAATTCTATGCAGGTAAGAACAATGCTGTGCATGACAATCTCTTTGTGACTTTTTTTTTTCAGTTTGTTTGCCTGCCAGTCATGAGTGGGATTTGTGGAATAACTATCTTGATAGGTATTGAATGATTTCTTTTGGCAAAATAAAAATAGTATTTAAAAATCATATAAACAATAAAGACTTGTTCATTTATTGTATGGTATATGAGGGTAAGTATGGGGATCTTTCACTTTAATATCATTGATTTTGCTTGAAAGAAGCACATCACTTTTTCAAAAATTGCAAACTGATCTACAATTATTTTTCTTTAATATACTTAGTTGTGTAGGTCACACATTTTTTATTTAGCTTATTTTATACTGTTACTGGCAGAGCAAAGTGGAGAATTAGTTTTCTGTACAATTCAGGCAAGAGGTAGGAATGAAATTGCTACTGAAAAGATTTGATTAATCAGAAGATTCTTATGAGACCTTTCTACATGGATCAGTAACTCTTGGTGCTTGCTTCTTTGTGCACTTTAACATTGTGTGTATGTCCTGGCTAATTCAGTGTTCCTGCAGTAAGCATTCTACTACCCTCTCCCTGCAGTAGGTTGACTATAGAAGCATTGCAAGGAAAAATATCATCTAGTGTTGGAATTTTAGAAGCCACAAGTTTGGATTTAAGTTTAATTCTTTAATTGATTTTGTGACATTGACACCTTCTAGCCCATTTGTTTCCTCATTCAGCCAACAAACTCATTTACTGTCTTAGAAACATAGCAGCAGATTATAGAAATGTAGATATAATCTCTGAAAAAGTACCTTTCTCGGGGTATGGTGGGGATAGATGGACCATACTTGCATAAGAAACAGTATGCTATAGAAAGCTTACTTAGATCCAGGAAGACCTGGATTCAAATCTCACTTCTTCTACATAATGGCTTGATAATTTGGGGAAAGTCATTTAACTTTTCAGTGTTCAAAGCAGCACTTTTTTTGTTTATTTATTTATTTTGAGGTAGTCAGTATTAAGTGGCTTGCCCACAGGGTTTGAACTCAGGTCTTCCTTACTTTAGGGTTAGTGCTCTATCTAAGGTGTTGCCTCCATTTCCCCTCAATGTTCTGAACAACACTTGTTAGAGTTGCAGTGGGTGCTGAGCTGCATCAGTGAAGGGATTTTCTCTTCATCAAGTTCCCTTTATCAATTAGATCATAGGTCTTGGCCCAATATCTGTTATACCCATATATGATATTTTTATACATATTATATACATATGCATATATATCTATATATATATGTATGAAAAAATAAATGCATGTATGCTTGTAATATGTTATGAATGTTTATAGAATTGAAGGAAGGTAGAGAGAGTTGATATTTGGAAGTTTGATTATGTGCCAATTTATTGTTCACTCATTTTATTGGGTTGGTCTTCATGACCCCTTTGGGGATTTTCTTAGCAGAGATACTGGAGTGGTTTGCTGCTTCCTTCTCCAGCTCATTTTACAGATGAGGAAATTGAGACAAACAGTGTTAATTAAGTGAGTTACCTGGTATTACACAGCTAGTAAGTTTCTGAAACTGGATTTGAACTTGGGTCTTCCTAACTCCTGTGTCGACTATTCCATCTACCTGCATATTATATGCTATGCACATAGATAAAAAACAAAAATTTTGTGATTTTTTAAATGTAGATATTTGAGCCAAATGATATCAATTATCTGGACTTTGATCCAGGTTTTTCAGTTTTCATCTATGTGTTTGATGACCTTCCGGCAGCAGATTCTGTTAGTGAACAGCCATGGGAAATGTTTCAGGAGGAAATCAATCTATTCTATTGAGAATTAAATTTTTAATTATCCATAAAATTCAGTTTTTCCAGTTCACTATTGTTCCTGAAAATTGAGTACGTGATCTATTACAAATAAGCTATTCTCCTAAAATTCTTTCTTTGGGCATGAAAGTGGAAGAAGGAAAAGAATTTCTATGTCCAGTTTTGCCAGTTAATTTTTTTTTTTTTATCTGAAGAGTAGAAAACACTTTTTAATGTGTGCTTACAGTAGCATGTTGAAGTTTGTAGCTATTACTGGGCCATACATCCCCTTCTAGCTTTGAAGAAAGCTTAGACACAGGAACCCAAGTGGTAATTTTGGTTTTTCAAACAGAGGCTTCTTGCAACAGGTTAAATTATTGCTTCTGTATAAAACTGATGGCAATTAGAAGCCTAGAGTAAAAGTAGGTGTGGATCATGATAATCTTCTTTTATTGTTTTCTAAATATCAAAATCACAAAAAAAGCAAATGTGTTACTTTGGAGAAAGGGGAGTACATTTGTCCCCCCAGTCCCAAATCTAATTTGATTGGAATCATTACACACATTTGGCAGAAAATGGTCAAAACTCAATTAAAAAAAAAAAAACTATTTGTGTATTTCCCTACAGAGAAATAGAATCATAGTTATTCTAGAGTGTTGGGAAATAGCTAATGGGCCTTTCAGATAGGCCTGAGTTCAAATACAAGCTTCAGATATTTACTAAATGTGTGACCCAATCTCTGTTTGCCTTAATCTACTAGGAAAAGAAATGGCAAACCACTTCAGGATCTTTGCCAAGAATACCCTATGACTAAATTACTTAATACAAATGTTTTAGAATTATGTGTAAGAGAAGCCTATACTCCTGAGCCAATAAAGTTATGTTCCAGATTAGGAAAAAAAATTAAAATATTAATTATCCTTGTCCCTAAAACTGTAAATCACCTCATTTATTTCTGCTACATCATAATTAACTTAAAGTCATAACTTTATGAAAGTAGTGAAATGATTATCTAGATATTTTCAACCAGAACAACACTAATCTATTTTAGGTAAAAATTTTGTGTCTGATTCAAACAAACTTCTGTCATGCATCTTCCCTCTGCATGCATCGGGATGTAAAATTTTAGGATAAAAAGTCAAAAGCACACTAGCTGCATGTATGTGCACATGTCCATTTCTCTGTGTGTGTGGGTACAATTTAGAACTTTTAAAAGCCTGGGAAAGGTTGAAAAAAGATTTTAAGTTAAAGTGTTTGCCAACCCCAAAAGATTTTTAATTGACCTAAAATAGAACCAATATATTTCTAATTTAGCCTGCACATATATACAGAAAATCCACATGTACATAAATTATCCATTCAAACATCTGGATAATATTTATTTAGCGAGATCATACAAATGTTTGCTATTGTCTAGCTGTCTTGCAATCTTGTCTGAAGCTGGATTTGAACTCAATAAAATGAATCTTCTTTATTAACTCTTCAGATGCTGCCAGAATTTATTTACATGTTTATGAATTGATGATGATAGATATTTTAGATGTCTTTTACTTTCTTAACTTAGAGATAGCCTCTATTGGCAATGCTGAATGTGTCTAAGTTGAAAAAGAGACTGTGACATTGATTTGATTTGGGCATTTAGCAATTCTAATCTGAATTTGCATGAAATAGAAAGTTGGAGTCATTAGTCATTTCTATATATATGACTTTTTATTAATGATGACTATAATAATATTCCCATAGTATAATTATTGATTTTCAAAGCTTATGCAGAATTAACAACCCAGTCTCCAATTGTCTCTCAGAATAGGGCATGGAGAGTTCGCATATTTTGTAAATTAAAATCAATATTTTCAATCTCTCCTAAAGGTAATTTTCTTAATTTAGTGGACTTTTTCCTAACATTTATTTTCTCTTTTAATTATAAAATGGCAGGTTATTGATTTTTGTATATAACCTCTTGAAATCCCCAATGCATTTTTATTGCAGGGTGGGGTTAGGGAGAACAGTTGCACTTCTTAATGAGAACCTTTAATTACTAGCTCAACAGTATTAATTTTGTTTGATGAATTATGACATGCTTTCTCCTACAGTGTAAAAGAAACATTTAGGAAGCTTTCATGAAAAAGACTTTCTAAGTGGTGGCTTTCTGAACTCTAAATTAGAATTACATACCCATAATTAAAATAAATATATATATATTTCCATTTTCAGAGATATATACAATCTGTGTGTATGTGTGTATAAACACATATGTATATATAACCTGTATATACACACATAAATTACTATATTACATAGACATCTGAAATTTGTC
Organism: Antechinus flavipes; assembly: GCF_016432865.1. Classification (NCBI taxonomy): domain Eukaryota; kingdom Metazoa; phylum Chordata; class Mammalia; order Dasyuromorphia; family Dasyuridae; genus Antechinus; species Antechinus flavipes. The sequence continues at coordinate 305,648,351 of NC_067398.1, read as the reverse complement.
AAAAAAAAACTGTTATTGGCTTTTTTTCTTATTAAACTAAGTAATATTTATTAAAAAACAAAAATAAATTCCAACCTAGTCAATCCCAAAGCTATAGGGAAAATCTAGATTTGTGAGCAATAAAAGAGTTACTCAATCAACTACTTTCTTGTTGAAGATCTTTGACATTTTAGCTATGGTTATTCTATTTTTGAGTTTTAGGGAGAGAGGTGTTAAATAGAGTTTGGAATATTTGAAAGGCTATGGAACCCCAGCAACAATTAAGTTATTTAGCTATTTTTTTATTGATAGCTTCAAAAGTTTTCAGATGAAAATGCCTCAACAGGGCTACTGCCATAGATTCTGTGAGAATCTGTGAGAAGTTTTTTTGCTTACTAATAACTGATGGAAAATTTGGTCATTTTGGAAATATAGGTGAGATTTCTACCAAAAAAAAAGCTATTGATTTAAAACACCTTTAATCTTCATAAATAAGTAAAAACAAAACAAAACACAGGGTTACACAAAGCTGTCAATATGGTACTGATGAATGGGAAATTCACCAGTTTCTCAATTGCTGGCGAAGACACAGGCTGCAAGGCTTAACCGCATTGTATATCATATCTGCCAACTCATTTCTGTGATTAAATATTCCATCAGTGAGGCTATAAGGAGGTAAAGCTTAACAAGATTCATAAGATGCACCACTTGAATACACATAACTCACTTGCTGAGATGGAGAGCACCCCGCATGCAAAAGAAAATTGGAATTGAGTTAAATTACTCCATAAGACAAGATCAATAGAGAAAGGAAAGATCTTCTAATGCAATGCAAATCTAAGATATAGTTATGTCCTGACAACTAGAAGCAGACAATTAAAGTCAAAGTGGAGGAATGTAGAGTAAATCAACTCTAAAACCTTGAAGATGATGGTAAACAGTAGACCTAGTGACATCATTATTATTGGCTTTTTTCCCCTCAGTATACATTCATAAAGCAAATAAATAAATAAATAAATAAATAAAATAAAAGGAAAAAAAAATCTGGTGTTAGAAAAACATTGACAGGAAAGAATAGGGTATGGGTGAGACTAGATAGGGATGGATGCCTGACAGTGTCTGTGTTTGGAAGTCAAACAAATAATAACTCCAGGAAGTGTATTTTTCTTCAATATTTTGATAAAGCACTTTTCAAGTTTACTTTTACAGTTTGTAGACTGTTGCATGTGGAAGAAATTGGATCATCAAGAAACCAGATATTTTTGATCTCTTGGTGAAATTACATTCACTTACTGGTTATGCTTTCAAATTATGGATTTTAGACAAGTGAATATTTCAGTGTTAGGTTGAGACTTGCCTCTTGGTAGTGTAGTAATGGACATCTTATTCCCATTATCTTTCTGAAAAGCTTAACTCTTAAGAATATACCATAGCAAGTTATCATACCTTCCCTACACACCTACTTTTAACGCTTGAGATTTGTTGTGAAATGCCTACCAATTGCACTAAAAATCATGAACCAAACACAATCACAATAAACCAAAACACAATAAAGGATATTCTGAAATTAATGTGGTTATTCTTAATATCATTTTTTCAAGATGAATTGTGATGAAGAATTTCGTTTTTCCAGCTATATAATCTTTGTATGTTCCAATGCATATAATTTGTTTATTCTCTTTTTATTCACTCAAAGGGCTAGCCTATCCTTCTACCCTTTGCAAGCAGAGGCATCCCTATGGAATAACTCAATGATGTTATATTCCCATTTTTGACTTTTAGAAACCACTGAGGACAATTTTTTTTAAATGTGATGTTTTGTGAAATTTACAAGTGTCTGGTTTAAATATGATGTTTTGGAGTGAAAAAGAAGCTACAAATTCATGTCCCAAAGGCATAGGATTTTTAAACTGGATTTTTCCACTTCATTGACATTATTCTGTACATCTGCTTCTCTTTGTCTCCCATTTGGGATAGGATATAGTTTGTTTCAATTCCTTTCTTTCCCTCTTCCCCTTATCTTATTGATCTTCCATCTTTCTCACGTTAAACCCTGAAAATTCTGATCTGCCTTACCCATTTCCAAATCTGAGAGCTGGAACTCCTCTCAAGTGATTCTTGGGATAATCATAGTGCTTGTTTATACTCAAAATGCTGTTTCCTAAAGAAAAGTAGAAAAGCTTTCTGCTGCCAAAGAAATTTCTCTGATAACCTCTAATCAAGGGATGATGGGTTAATTTAGTGATCACATCCCCTTTTTTGCAATCAGTTTGAACAAGAATCATGTGTTTGACATATATGTGGCCACCATTTTTGAAGGTAGTTGCATTTTATCCCTCTTCTTCTTAAGCTTAAAAACCATTAATGGCTTTTGCTAAAAGTGAGCTTTTCTATTTTTTTTTTTTACTAGTATCCCAGCTCTACTGGGATAGAGCTACAAATATTCTTTATTATTTGAAACTGTATTTCAATGCATCTTTAAAGTATCTTCCACTGTCTTCCCTTGGGTTTGCACAGCTTCAGCTCACCTTACACATAGTAGCTGTTTTGAAATTCCTTCCTACTTCATTCATTCTCTGCTGAGTTGCACTTTGAAGAGGTCATTACTAATAGACCAGCTAAACTGCAAGGGAATGGAATATTTTGCTTAATCTAATATTTCGATTAGTAGTCATACATGCCCATGTACAGAGAAAAAGGTGCCATTTGACATTTTCATTCTTTAAGTGGAATGTAGAAAAATATGTGGATATGGTTATGTGTGGAAAGAGAATCTATTTAGGAAAGTGCACCAGCATTTACCCTTTGGATCTGAATGCCAGTTCCAGTTTTGCCACTAAATGTGTGACCAGTCACTGAATGTCTTTCATCTTGTTACCTCACCTATAAAATGAGGGTGTTTATTAACCAAATTCTAAGATCACTTCCAGTCATTTCTATGAGGCATAATTCCATATGTCTCTTACATATTGTTAATTACCAAACAACAAAATACAATGCAAAAATATTTTTAAAAACAAATTATTATCAGGTGAGTAAAAGTGCTTTTATTGATAGAGATTTGCATTAAACAATGCCAGAGAAAACCATCTTTTCCTCTACCTCTGGATGAGTTAAGCCCTTTTATACAGTTCTAAATAGAAAAGTAAAAATTATTCTATTAGGTCAAATTGTTCAGGAGGTCATATGTACCTGCCATAGATATTACAAGTCTTATAGCTGTGTCAAGAAGGTTTTATATGACTATCACTTTTAGACTTTCAGCTAGAGTTGGATGCCTTACCCTATCAGCTTCTAAAAGGACATAGGCTCTCCTGACTCATGTTTCAACTTGTTTGTTAATCAGCATCTACATCATGCTACCTGGATAGAATTCCATAAGAATTTTTAGCTCTTAATTCTCAGTGAAAATATTGTGTTGCCTGAATGATTTTTTTGCTACATAACTTCAATCCTCCTATTTTAGTCATTCATTAAGTACTGGTGATGCGAAGAAAAGCAAAAACAATTTATACCCTCAAGAATAATAGTTTGTCTCTTGCTCTAACCCCCTTCCTTAAAACATACCTTTTTTATCTGCATACATTTATATACCCAAACATATGTATATGTATAAACATTTATTTACTTGAATGCTTAGTCTAATGACTTAAAGTATATATCTAGACAGCTACTAGACCTTGTGATTTAATTATTAGGGAATTCCAAAATGAAAGAACTCCATTTCCCAAGTAGGCTACCTTTTCTGCAACTGTTTCTGAGATTTGCCTAGGGCATTGAGAGTTTAATGACTTGCCCAGACATAGCCATTGTGTCTCAAAGATGGCACCAAAATCCAGATAATGCTATTTCTTAACTACAGCTTTTGATCCAATCTGCCACATTATTTCCTGTGTCTATTTGTATATGTGTTTCTTCAGGAATCCCGAAGATTTCATTCAACCTTTTTTGTTTTAGAATTATTTCCTTGAACATTAGAAATGGTCATTTTGTAGCATATATTCATAGTGGAATAAAACTGAGCCTCACACCTGTGACTATTTATGTGGAGGGAATGGACTAGAAAATATACCATATTAGATGCTATGGAGGAATAGTTAAGAAAATAAACATTTTTTAAAAGATACAATAAACAGACATAGATATGGAATATAGGTATGATTTTTATCTTCATTACATTAAATGCATAAATTTATTCTATAATTATTTTCAATTAAATATTTGTTGATTGATTGTTTCCATTTTGACGTAGTCATATGTTGTCTCTCTATGTGCAAGCCCAATGAGAAAGGTCAGCTGCGGTATTTATTTCATATACTTAATGTGAAGAAAATCTATGGCTTTTTAGCTCAGTTTGTTAGACTGCAGAAATAATAAGGTAAAAGTCATGAGATCATTCCTTCCATTGGCTAATTATCTTTGTCTATTTTGTGGCTGTAGATTGCACCTTTAACTTGTATATTGTTGGTTCAGAGTAGGGATTAGGAGAGTGCAAATTCATTAGCAATCTATTACCACTGCAAGGGAAGTAATTTAGTGGGTGGACCCTACTGTTGTCAAGTTATGGGCTATAATCCTTATATGCTGAGGATTATTATGTACGATATTCAAATTAGTGCACATAGAAATGCTTTAATAAAGGTCAAGTGAATAGATGATTTTCTTTCTAAAAACAACAACAAATGCTGCTTACTAAATAGATTAGCCACTAAAGAAGTAGGAGAGGTCAGATTGTATCTGTGCTTGTCCACAGTATGTGTCCAAATTAACTGTAATTTAAATATTGTTTTGATATTTAACTTCAGGATTGTTATAAAATTTGAGTCCTGGAGTGAGTGACTCCATATCTGAGAGCAAAACATAAAGTAGAGTAAAGAAGATTTTGGTTTTGTATTTTTATTTGTTTTGCAATTCAATTGAATGTCATTTAATTTTTCAAGTTTTTTTTTCCTCTTACCAATTAGAGTATCTGTCCTTGTCAATTTATAGTACACCAATATTTGCTCAAGTGATTAAATCATTATGTAAATATAGACAAATTAGCCAAATATTGTTTAATATTCTTTGTGTTAATTAAGCAGAGATACTAGTATTCGTAGAATAGGAAAAAAAAAACTATTCAGGGGTTTAAAAAAATGTAGAGCTAAAGTACTAATATACAAATGGCAAAACTCTACTTAGATTAATAGCATTGATGACAGTTAATGCATTTCTAAAACTTCTATGGAACTGTTACAACCCATTACAGTCGAAATATTGGTTTATGAAAAATTAATAAAGTCAGTAGAAAATGGAATTCAGCATCTGTACTAGCGATTTACACCAAAGGAATCATTCAGAATTAATTATGCCTTATGCTACATTATAATGAGTTTTTCATTAAAATGTATACCATTATGGAAACTAAACAAGGATTATTCAAAGAATAATGCCAACGGCTGTTATTTTTTGAGAGATTAAATTAGTTAATGGGTTATACATTTAAATCTGGTTGAAGGTTAATTGACATGCATTTATCATTGTGTTAAACTTGGCATAATTTTAAAGAAATGTATATCCCAGTACCTCAAATATTTAGCCTGTGACACATGTACATTGGTTTGTATGTTTTTGTGGTATATGTGATACACAGTAAAATAAAGGTGGAAACCCTTTTCCTATTAAAACCATTTCCTTTAGATTCTTTATCATTTCTCAAAAAATAATTTTCATTATCTGAAATATTCAATACTTGTTCTCAGATCTAAATTGATTTGGGATTAGCTGTTTTTTATTTGTTTTGTTTTTAACAAATTAATCCATTAATCTTTTGTTTTTTTAAGAAATAGAAATATTTTATTTTCCACTCTGACTAAAAAGATGAAATGAGGTAAATGACCATTTCTGAGATTAAGTGAATTCTTATTCTTTTAAGTGTTGGACTATGTTATATGGCCACTGTTTCCTTTCAATCTGATTCTGGATATTATAATAAATATAATAAATAATCTGGAAATTATTTTTTTGTTTTTGTTTCATTATTTTTTTTTAAAGTAACATACAAGACAGAGAAGAATATAGAATTTTTTTACTCAGAAAATAGAAATCATGTTTGTCCTCAACATTTAAACCCAGACTGATGCCCAGTGATGTGAAATAGCAATCAGGAAAAAGTACTTTAGGAAAAGTTATCCAACATACTGAGACATCAGCTTTTCTGATGCCAGTGAAGTAAAAATGGAGGGAAGCCGCTTAAAAAAGCCACTAACTTCAATATTTCTTTTTTCATTTCTTTTCTACAAAGGAACAATGAAATAAAATATCTGAAAAACTTTAATGTTCATGATGGGGGTATTCGGCACTACTATGTCAAGTAACACAAAGTTGCCACATTTGCCTTTAGTCATTTCCCAATTTTTGCCAGTGTCTTTTTTTTTTTTTTAAAAGAAAAGATACTAATCAGCCCATTGTAAGATTGGAAGGCCTGAAAGGTACCATAAGCGGTTCTTAAAGACATAGATGTGGTTCAGTAAGAATTTCCCTGTGAACACTAATCAACATTGTTACACATTAAGCCAGTGAATTAGTATATGCTTCCTCAGAATTATTAAAGTATGCACAGTTTTATTGAGAGAGGCTTCTGCTTATTATTCATAGGTTAGAGAGCTTGTTGAATATAGTTATGGAAATATCAAGGTTTACTGGTAGCCCCTTTTTAGTCTGCTTTCTAGTTTCTACTAGGTAATGACTTGTCCCTTATCTATACTTTATAAATCCCTCCCTTCCCCCCAGTATCTACCACATTGTTTTGTCCTAGGGTAGATCCTAGAATGGGTCCCACCAATGAATATATGCATGTGACTGTGAATTGCCTCTTGGGATTAAGTGAATCACATTTGATGATTTGTTTAATCCCTTCAGTGTCTTAATTACCTTCCTCCTCCCTTTCCAATGAACTTAATTTCTAAAATTAAAAGTGAATACAGAAAGGTTTGAGAACTTTGTGATATTTCGATTAGCCAATGATGTTTTAGACTACAGGTTTAAAGGTCACTAAGTAGTAGAAATATTCTAATCCAATCTTGGAAATACTTGCCTGCAATTTGATACAGCTGTTATAGTTAGTCAGGAAACCATCATTGATTTCTTTCATTCAACTCTCAGCATGACCTTTTTGGAAATCTTATGGTAGGAAGAACTCAAGATTGGGGTAAGTAGTTCATGGAGCAGTGCTTTATTAAGAAAATATGATTTAAGAAGAAGAAAATTTACAAAATAGGAGGAAAATTATACACATCAGAAAAATATTAACCATTTAAAGGAACCATTTTAATACAAAGAATCTCTACTCTAGATTGCATTTCAAAAAGGGTTTGAATTTTTAAAAAGTTCATTTATATAAAACTTTTATTTGAAATAAATAGAAGAGTTTATCACTCTGATATCACATGCTCAAAGCTCATTTTCTAATAGTTGCAGAGTGTTAATCTTCGAAGAATTCTTCAATTTTTAAATAGAGGACTATAGCCCAGAGAGGACAAATAAACTGTCTGAGGTCATATAGATAAGGCAGCAACCCTAAAAATCCAACAAAGTATTTGTTAGGAACATATTGTTTAAGTTGACTCAATATTACTTTGGTGATATTAGATGAATTAATTATATAAAGTCTATCAATCTATTTAGCAGAATGGAAACCAACACTAGGAAGGATAAAATACAAAGTTTATCCCTTGTGGAAAACGTGAAGTATCCAGAAAGTATCAAACCTGAAACCACATAAACTTGTCTCCCCCATGGATCCTCACCCCAGGAACTCCTTCAGTTTCAAAGAATTCTGTGTGTAGTTACAGTCACTCAAAATTTCAAAGAACCATAAAGGGCTAACTTTTTCTTTATTTTCAGCTAGAGGATACAATAAGTTCAACATCAAGATAATTAACTAAATAGTTCACTATTTTGAACCAAGATAGTTCACTAAGGTAATATATTCTTATTAATATGTTAATTAATAGTATATTAATAAGAAAAATGACTAAAATAATTTCCCTATAAATGTAATACATACTCTTTCAGAAATACATATGCATTGTTAATAAGGGGACTAAGAGCACATAGGGAATAACATATAAATGGCAATGTGACAAATATCTGTAAAAAAGTGACTCACATTTTTTTATTTCAGGGCAATTACTTTCTTCTGGTGATGACATTATACCCGTAGTCCATTTTGGGGATGGTGTCTGTGCTCTACTTAACAATTAATAGTAGCTGCTAATAATAGCACCTCCCTCCTGGGTCTATGAAAAGGATAAAAAGATAATATTTGTAAGCCTTCTGCAAATGCTATATATACAAATAATAGAGTGCTATATAAATGCTAGCTATTATTATTGTTTGTTTGTTTGTTTTTTTTGCTTTTTTTCCCCAAGGCAATTTGGATTAAGTGACTTGCCCAGGGTCACACAGCTAGGTGTGTCTAAGGTCAAATTTGAACTTGGGTCCTCTTAACTTTAAGGCTGGTGCTCTATTCACTGCACCACCTCGCTGCCCCTATTATTACTATTATTGCAATCATACTCATTTCTTTTCCCTTTTGTGTTCTGCTGGTATCATGGTGATTATTGGTTATGTATAAATAATTTCTGTTATAGAGTTGCTTGCTGAACTTGTTGATATCTCTGATGATCTTATGATATCTTTGTTGAATGTTTGCTCATTTGGTCTTATAGTCTTGTTAATCATTGCTCTCATAGCCTTCAACTCTGTAGACTCTGCTGAGATGCTCCCTGGTACTGAGTTCTGGACTCATTTCTTTAATACCTAAAGCATTTCATCTTCATTTTGCTAGAGTGCAATACTTTGAATCTCTTTAAGGGTTTTTTTTTTTTTTTTTTTCCCATAGCCAACAAACTCAGCTAAGAAAAGTCAAGTGACTCTCAGGTCATGTCTGTTCAGGTTATGTCTGTTCAAATCCCAACATCTGAGATAATAGTAAAGCCTTCTCTTGTAGATAACTTGCACTTTTAGGCTAGATTTTCTTACATACTCTTAAGCATTTCCAATTTAACACACACATAATTAAAAACCAGAACAAAAGGTAAGCTAAGGAGGTAAGGAAATTGTTTTTGTACTCTCTAACCTACTTTCTTGTCTTTGTTGAGCATATCTTTCAGTAGCAATGTTTTATTCTTTTTTGCTATACTTTTGTTAAACCAAAAACCTCTGGCCTTCCAAAAGGAAATGACAGCATAGTGTTTGAGCTATGTAGCCATTCACTTGCTGCCATTATAAAGGTCCAGAATAGCAGTTTAAATTATTTAAATAAATAATAACATTAAAAGTAGCGAGGTGACATTGTGGATAGAGTGCCAGATATAAGTAAAACTCATATCTTTGTGAGTTCAAATCTGGCATCAGATAACTTACTAGCTGTATGACCCTGGGCAAGTTATTTAACCCTATTTATCTCAAGTTCCTCATCTGTAAAATGAGCTAGAAAGGAAATGGCAAACCACTCCAATATCTTTGCCAAGAAAACTTTAAAGGAGTTCACAAAGATAGAAAAATGACTGAAAAAAACTGAAAAACAAACAGTATCAATCCCTTTCATTAGCACTTTAATGTTTACAAAACTTTCCAAATGTTATCTCATCTTCACCACAATCCTGAAGGTGCCATTTTATAGATGAAGAAACTGAGGTCCACAAAGATCAAATGAGGTTCTCATAGCTAATGTCTGAGAATTGATTTGAACATGGTTTTTTGACTCCAGGTCCAGCACTTTGTCCACTGAACCATTTGGCTGACTCAAACTCTTAGACTTTTGTTAAAGCTTGAGAAATCAAGCTCTTATTCTTCTGCTGTGGAAAGAGAGGTTAAAAATACTTCTGAATAGCTGGCTCTATTACTTTATTTCCTCTTGTGAGATGAAGAAAAATAGTTTGCAGACTTTTTGGGTTCAGACATTTTTCTTTTTCTACAATTATTCCACTTTTTCTGGAAAAAAAATTCTCCAAGTAATTGAAAGACATAATTATCACTAGAAACCTAGTTTCTAAGCCATGCTTTGTAATCAATTGAATATGAGAGCTACAAAAATTGGCCTAGTAAAAAATCTGATCTCTCCCAACAAGGACAGACATGAGACAAAACTCAACTGAGGTAAAAGATGTGAAATTCAAGGCATTGTTAGAAAAGAAATCATTATTAATACTACTTTTATTTTTTTGATTAAAATAGGAACTCTGATTTGGCACTGAATATTTTCATGTTGATTATTTCTTGTCTTGATTTTTTTCTCCCTTCCTTTTTAACATGTAATCAAAGGATCCTCCCTGGAGTTGTACTCGTATAAAAATCCCACTTTAAGAAACTGCCATATCTTAGCATTATATTGGGTGTGTGAACAATAACCCACTATTTCTTTTGGGAAGGTAAGGGTGCTTTAGATCTCCCCTTTCCTCTGTTTTAATCATATTCATGTGACACCTAAACCATGCAGATAGAGAAAACAGGCAGCCAGAGCTATCAAAGAAAACTAGAAAGATATGATGAAAATGACAGGCAGCCAGAGCCAGCAATTAGGTGCAGGGAGATCCCAAATCTTCAGACAACATTTAGAAAATCACTGAGTTTTATCTAGATAAGAAAATTCAGACTTTTAAATAAGACTAACAGATATCCACAGTGATCACTGAACTTGTCTAATCTGAGGTTTTTTGTTTTTGTTTTTGTTTTTGTTTTTCTTTTTTATCAGTACCAAACATGTCTTGCCTGGTCTGGGCAACTAAATAGGAAAAATTAAGTTCCTTCCAACACCAGACACTACTTAGATCCTAAGAACTAACTTATATACTGAGAATTAACCTGTATGAGATTCATCTTTCACAACAGGACAGTTGTTAAAAACCAGAGCCAGCTTATTAATGAAGAATGTTTAATACCATTCACTTGTAGGGATCTTTTCCAAAAAAAAATTTGATTGAGCCATATTTATCTTTTTGGGGAGGGGGGAAGGAGAGAATAGAAAAGGGGAGGGTATTATTGATTGCCATGTATTTAAGCAGCCCATTCAGGAGTCCAACTTTCAAAACAACTTCTATACTGAGAAAATTCTTTTTCTCTTATAGGACTTGAAAAAAGAAAGTTTTGTAAATGCCTTTGTGTTGTTGTTTCATACCAGTTATTTCCCAATATAATCTTCTACCTCTTACATATGCTTGTGTGTATGACCATTACAGAATTCTACTTTGAACCCAAAAAAACCCACGTTTAATTGAAATGCATTTACATAATAGTCTTGTCTGGATTTCAAAGCAACATTATATAATACACTTATAGTTCCACATATTTTTATCCTAGGAACTAGAAATGGAAGAAACTTTAGAAATCACTTAGTCCAACCTTGTCATATGATGAGATGACAAAACTGAGAACCTGAAAAATTGTCCAAGGTTACATAAGCAGTAAGTAGAAGAGGTAGAATTCAAATTAGATACTGATCCCAAATGTAATACTTTCTACCACTCCATACTATAGTCACTATAGAATAGTCTATTTTGATTTTAACTCCAATATTTTCATGTTTAGTATTATATAGAAAAAAGCAGAGAATTTAATACATGTACTGTTAACCACATATAATAACTTGATGTTCTGGAGTATAAACCCTAAGTAGCTAGTCATAGGATGATACTCATGGATGAAAACCACACTTGTGGTTTTCTTTCTAAGTTGTCTGATAAATCAGAATTTTGCTTGCCTGACCTTTTATGGGCTTATTTGGTTGATTCAACATTCCCTTGCCAAATTCACAGAAAACAACAATGAATCCTCAAGTTACTTTACTATTAAGTTACAAACCACAAGATTCAAAAAAAATATTAAATAAATATGCCTAATAGGAACCAATAGCAAATTTCCATTTGAGCACTTCATACTGAATCCATTAAGAATTTGAGTGCCTTGATAAATCTGTAAAACTGAACTGTAAGATTAGGATTTTTTTAGTACTCTCTCAGATTAGAGTATAAAGGCTCACTTTCATTCTTTTGTTACTATTATCTGATGATTACACTGTTCCCTTTAAATTTAACAGTAAAGCCTTCTTTTTCCCTTTTTTCATAGGGTAATTTCAGATAATTGGCTAACCTGCTAATCCACAAAGTTTCATAGTCTTCTGTGTCCTTTTATGTATTTTTCCATCATTTAAAATGTTGTTGGTTACCATATCATTCTTACTACATGTGACTTTTGGAGAAATAATCTCTGTTTATCCACCCAGTTGTGATTTGCTACATTTGTTTGATGTCTTTTCCAGTTATCAATAATCCAAGTTTTCATTTGAGATCAGGATGAATGACTTTGAAAAAGATGCAAAAGGTAGATTATTTTTTAAATCTAGGCCCCAGGACTTAACTTGTATATCTACAACCATATTTTTGGTATTTGATTTCTAATATGAAAAATTAAACTCAGAAAAGAGCAAAGTGTGGTCATAAGAAGTATGGAAAATCTCTCCCTATATTTTTTAAATTATAAAAGATGAGTTAACTGGAAATCCCACATATACATTGCATATTTGCCCGATTGCCTTCTTTTAAAAATGCATATTCCAAATTATATTAATATTAAATAATCTTTTTTGCTGTTTAGTTTTGTGGAGTTTCAAGGATTTTTGTAATAAAAGGTCACAGAGGTCCTCACTGAATATATAAGTACATTATAAATTGAATGGGAGAGCTTGTTTAGGTAATCTAAAAACTGAGCCTGTGGCAGATGTTGATTTTTATTTTACAAAGGTCAGCCTTATGCCATAAGTCTATTATTGTGTGTGTGTGCGTGCACACAGGTGCATATGTGTGTTTGTGGTATCAGAAGAACTTTATTCAAATATAGTTTCTTATAAAATATAACAGAAGAAAAAGAACAAGATTTCATTTTATTCTGCTGGGATTTTGCATTTTATAACAGAAATCCTCTATTTATTTTATTCTTTCAGGATTCTGTAAATTGTATCCAGGACATTGGCACGTCCCCTTAGATTGTTGAGTAATTAAATCTCCTGAATATTTTCACTACAAATAGATCATTTCAAATTTGAAACATAGATACTCTGAAGAAACTTTACCTTTCATTAAAATGAATCTTATTGACTTCTGAAAATTCTAGTTATAAGTATTGACAGTAATTTTCAAAGTAGATAGGATCACATATAAGACAAACTAGTTTTGCTTGATGTAAGGAGTATATCTGAAGCAAAATAGATAGGTTTTCCAGAAAATTGTGTTTCCTCTGGTTGATTTGAAATCAACATTTTTAAAAAAGTGGTCAGGCACGATAAAAACAGAAAATATAAAATGAAAAATTAAACTGTTCATAAACTCCATTTTCTAGTTCTGTTCTATGATATGGCATTAATGGAATATAGTTAGAGAAGAGAAATATTTTAACTAATAAATGGGGCTTAGAATTGGGACAAGCTAAGTAAAGCCCAAGATCTCAAAATAATTTGTTTCCAGAAAAAAAAATTAAGCAAATGAAGTTACTTCATTTCAAAAATTCTCTCTTTTTGAGGTCTGGAACTATCAAGCAATTAGGGAAAGATATGGAAGATGTTTGTTTGATAGGCTAACATTCTACAAATTTATCCATTTTTGTTATTACCTCTTATTACCTCCTAGTCTGGATGTGGAAAAGCTATACCAGATTTTTAATGGGATTGATCTTTGGGTTGGGAATTTTAGGCATAATTGTTTTGGGAGATAAGTCCATAAGAGTGAAAGTTGAGAAATTGTGCATTTGAGAAAGCTTGGACCACATCAAATGAGAATCAGTCCTTTTTAGCCAGTCATAATCACTTCAAATCTGCAATTCAAAATTATACTACCCTGTTTATCTCTCCTTGTCCCTCACCATATGCTTTTCATTTCCCCAGCTAACCTATAGGTGCAATAGGGCTTTCATGCCTTGCAAGTCTGTTTTTTTCTTTTCTTTTCTTTTTTTTTTTTTTTTTTTTTGGCTCCCAAATATCTTCATACTCAAATTTGCCTGATGTTGCTTAAAAAACAAAAAGAGTTGCTGGGGGAAGAATTTTTTTTTAATTGATTGTTGTTCTTTGAACTCAAAAGTTTTGTGGTAATTTTGTAGTTCTAGATTTCAGTCCTAAGTTGAGGCTCCAAGGAAATAAGAACTTATTATAACAGAAGAACATTTGTAATAAGTGAACTTTTGGAGATTGTTAACTTTATTTCTCTTTTGGTGATAATGAAAGAATAAACTAGAAGTGTTGACCTTATCCACTCAAGGAAGGTGACCTGACCTTTAGGATTATCTTTTCACTATAGATTACATAGTTATAATAAGTTAAAATACACAAAATAAAATAGGTCAAAACACACAAAATTGCTTTGGAGAATCTTCTGAATATCTCCACTTCTTTATTTTCAGAAGTAGAAAGGAAGTAAAATAACTCCTGAAGAATTTCTGAACTGATCAGTATTTGATCAAGCGATTTCAAACATGTCATATAAATCTTCATGTTGGGGCAGTAATATGCTTGCTCTCTGCTGTTTTTTCAGATAGAGTAGGGAAAAATAGCTATATGAGTGGAGACTTGCACCCTTTATCCACAAGATTAATGGAGCAGATTTTTCAGCTGATATGGGAAGATTCAGAGAAAGAGAGAGAGAGAGAGACAGAGGGCTTAGAGGGTATCAACTAGTGGAAATAATAATAGCAAAAGCCTTGTAGAGAGCTACCTACTCAGTGTGACTTAGATGTTTATATGGACCAAGTAAAAATAATAAATGTTAAATTGGTTCATCTTCTTATCTCTGTACCACCTGGGGGGAGGGGGAGAAGTAGGCTAAGTCCAATAGAGCTCTTCAGGAAGAAAAAAAAAATTTTTTTCTTTGTACTTATTTGAAAGGCTGGTCTAACAGGGTTTCTAGAAAGCAGGTCTTCAAAATTTGCAAAATAATTATAATTCCTGCTTGGTGGGCTGGGTTGGGCAGAAACACTTTTTTTCTTTTTCTTGAGAATTATTCATTGGGATCTTTGGAATATAAGACCCATAGGCTGACATTTCATTGGTCCTCACTGCCCCATGAACACTGGTATATGGCTGTATTTTTTTTAATTTGACATAATGCCTCAGGTTTAGTGTGCGTGTTCCAA
This sequence comes from Antechinus flavipes, assembly GCF_016432865.1. NCBI lineage: Eukaryota > Metazoa > Chordata > Mammalia > Dasyuromorphia > Dasyuridae > Antechinus > Antechinus flavipes. The sequence goes on along the minus strand of NC_067398.1, from coordinate 305,633,213 downwards.
AACCAGATACCATCTCTCTCTCTCTCTTGTAGGCACGGTGCTGTTGTGCCAGGCAAACCAGGAGGGATCTTCTGTGTACAGTGCCCCCAGTTCACTAGTATACACTTCCACAAGTAAGCCAGTGTTGCGGCTCTATTTTTGTTTTGTGACATAAATATGAGTCAAATCACCTTCCCTGCCATGTAAGTTTTCCCTCCTTTCCCTTCCCTACCCCACTCTAGCTTTCGTTGAGGTTAAGGTGATAATCATTAGCATGCTTTTTTTCCTGTTTCTGTAGCATCTTATTCACTCTCCTCATTATCATCCCCGTCCAATTCCTCATAGTCTAGACATCAATTTCATTCTGTTATCTGCAGATAAGTCCCAATGGTGGAGGAACCACAGCCCTTTGCCTACCTTCTCTCACAGCCTTACAAATAAAAAAATTATAATAAAATAAAATTGACATTCCATAACTATAGCATGCTAAACTATCCTCCTTTCAGGGGGCATTAAGACAGTGAAGTATAAAAACCACAACCTATTTGCCTTCTATAAAAACTTGCTTATTTTTGGCAAGTGGGACATTTGCAAGGCTGTTTTACCAAATGTTCTGAGTACTGAGTGTAAAAAAAGAGGAATTGCTTCAGCCTCCAATCAATCTGGGGAGCGGGGAGGAGAAAGACCAAAACTGTTAAGATGCAGGTTCTGCTATCTTTTGGAGATAGCTCCATTTATTCATGACTCTTTAGTATGGGAGGAGTCTGGGTAAGGGTGGGTCTGAATAAGTAGTTTAGATCACAAGAATGATGCAAAGTATTTGTGCCTCCCTTAATAGCAACTGGGGGGCTCTGTCTGGGAGGAGAAGTGGGGAGAAAGTCTTCAATCTAACTCCATGACTGCTAATAACTCGAATTCTTAAAGCGGGCTGAAGCAAAAAGCTGCCTTTGCTTATTTGGGCCGTGGGGTCCTCTCACCTTATCCTTATTCCTCATAATTAAGTCCCTCCTCAAGGAGACTCTTCATCTTTAGCTGTCTGGATTTCCTTTAGTCTGAAACCTTCTCATCCATTTCATACAATGTATATATCTACTGCAAAGCTTGAGCAAAAGAACGGAGAGGAAGACAGTCATAAAGAGAGAAATTCTTCGGTGACATTGCTCAGAACAGACTCTAGATGGGCTCTTCCTCTTTGAAGATCTTTTCATCAGCTCCAGAGGGGCACCAGCCTGAAACTTGCTCTGGTAAATGGTTGGGGTCAGGAATTGCCAGTTTGTACCACTCTGCAGTTCCAGATCATCACTGAATTACCCAGCCTGAAGGACCAAATGGAGACTTCCTCGATGGGCCAGGAAGTTGTAAGCAGTCACAAAGATAAAAACGTCTTCAGTTGAGATTATTAAAAACCCAGAAGCAACTGAGTCATTTGGAGACAATGGAGAATTTCTTACGCCCAAAGCAATTTATTTCAGTGTTAGCTGTATCCATAAAGAAAACAGTGTTCTTCAGTGTTTTTGACTACCAGGCAATTAAAGTTCTTGGCACCCAGTAACCCTTTCTAAACTAGCCAAAATAATTTAGCCTATATCTAGTCATTTGTGGTCATTTTCTTTGGAAAGAGCTGGAGGGCTGGATTCAACAGCTTATTTTCTGTTTTCCCTTCTCTTTTAATTTTCTTAACTTGCCTTGACAGGAAGAAACCCAATTCTTCAGTTGCTTGAGGAAAACTCCCTTCCCAACTATGAGTGAGACTCCCATCTTTGTACAGGCATATTCAAGATGCAACCTCCAAGGAGATTCCAGTCTTCCCCATTTAAATTTAAGACATTCTTCTAGACGTGAAAAGCATCTCTAGGGAAAAGTAGTGCAATCAGTTTCCTCTCCACTGTCCTTCCTGGATCCCCCAGAACATATATACACAAATCATAAATCTTGTCTGAACCACATTCACTTCAACTTCTGATAAAGTTGGGAATATGAGAAGGCGATAATTAAAAAGTATCTTCTATCTAAGAATATATTTTATTGATGGTTCAGAGGTGGAACTAATTGGCCAAAAAAACCCAAAAAAAACAAAAAACCCTGCATCTTACATTATGTGTTGACCAGAAACTTATGACACCCACCTATATAGCAGCAAAAACATTTTTAGGACAAGTGATTTTTTTTTTTTGAGTAGACTCCCCCTAAAAATGTCAAAATGTTGTTTGAAGCATTCTACTCTATCAGATGCTCAGTAATAAATTGTGGAGCTAGTGAGAAGTGCCTTGGAAAGATATCAGCTTAAGTATTTAGTCCTTATTATAGTATGTTTATTTCATTCTTCTTGACATGAATTAATGGTGATATCTAAGAGTTGTCAATCACCTCTATTCATTAGCCATTCAGGTAATGGGCAAATTGATCATAAGAATAATACCATTACTAGTGAATCACTGTAATAAAAATTTTCCATTTTGAGTGAAAAAACCCCAAACATTAGATCTCAACTTGCCCCTATTTTTTTATCCCCTTCTAAAATGTTTTTAAGCTATCAAAAGGTACAGCTTTCAAAGTAGGAAAAAAATTGGTTTTGATCTGTCAGCTGATTCAACCAAGGAAGTTTTTGAAGACTACATTTAATCGAAAATTAAAATAAGCATTTATTTTTTCTTAAGGGCTGAGGGGAAATCAAAACACAAATTTACCCCATGGTATAACATTGATAAGGATCAAGTAAATATTAACAAGTATACAAGTGAGTTTGTTTTAAATGTGATAATTCTTTCACTTGCTTCCTTTACTACTGATTTCCACTTATCAGATCTATATGTCAGCAAGTATTGATCATGACAGTAAGTGATAATACTTTGATAATCCCTGAATTTCCTGAAAATCACATTAAAATAGGTAAGTTTCCAATGTCAGTCTTCTTTGGTAAATATGATGGACAGTCCTAGTTTTATGGCTATAGAGTAAAAGAGACCTTAGAGAACATCTAGTCCAATCTCTTTATTTGTTAAATTATGAAACTGAGGTAGCACAGAGAGATTTCTGTCTTTCACAAGTGGGAGACAATTAAAATTCAGGACCTGTGACACCGAACACAGAACTCTTTCCACTATTGCAGTAACTAGCAATATTAACACAATTGGCCAAGGTTTCTATTATAGTTACTGGAAGGTATTATCTTAAAATTGCTTAAAATTTGCTTAAAATTAAAACAGTTCCTTTCTGCTGTCCATATAATTAATCTTTGAACTGACTCTATAGCATAAGTAACCCATTAAATTGTGTAGAGGCCTTCCCATAATTAACAGATTCCACAGTGACTTCATATTGACATAGTCTAAACATAAGAGGAAATATTATTCTATCTTTTGAGAGTTAAGCATTCTCTAAGTCATGGTAGAACTTTGACAAATTCAGGTTTTTTGTCTTTTGTTTTGCTTTTTATTATTGTTGTTGTTTTTAGTGCTACTATTTCAGGAATCCTTGTCATTCTCAACTGACAAAACTTCCAATAACAAGAATAGTAATCTTCAACATTTATATTTTGATGGATGGGTAATCCCACTAATGATAGTAAAGTGACAGGTAGAATCTGAACTCGGGTCTTTCTACCAAAGAAACCCTGTCATTTCCTCATCTCTTCCCCAACCCTGTATTGTTTACTTCCTCTTTTTTTTTTATAGTCTTCACCCATTATATAAAGTATTCCTCAAAATATTCCTAGAACTAAAAAGCTCTAACCCCCTATTATTTTAGGTGTTTTCACTGCTGCTGTGATATTGAGCTTCACCACATTATCTATTTCACATCTTCATGTCCTCTCCCTCAAATGCTTTCATCTCCTCTCAGTTGTATATGATAACATTATATCACCAGGTATAAGCTTCCCTATTCATTTCCATGTATTTCCCTCATTATTTTGTCATCCCTGTGCCTTTTGTAAAGATACTATCTTATCTGTAATCTGAATTTCATCTTTTCTCACTTCTCAAGAGGCACTATTCCCACATTTATCCCTTCCCTCTTTAGTGTCTTAAATCTTTCACCCACATTGAGTTCTTACTTTCCAGTAAACATAATTCAACAGATCCTGCTACCCCTTCCAGCTATATCCCATGTCCTACCTAACTTTTTGGGATGGGAGGTACTCAACTCTATCATCTTTGTTACTCATTCCCTCTTTAAAACTTTGCAATCTAATGTCTATAGTATTTTTAGTGGAAATGATGAGGGCACCAAAGAATTTCTCCTAGCCAAATATAATGAATTCATATGTGTATTCCTTAAAGAAGCTAGCTCCTCCACTTTTGTAGTTTCAGATACTTATGTGGAATGACTCCCAAAAATTCATCTTTAGATTTGTTGTTCTCACTTCATACTCCCAAATCCATTTTACTAAAAGACATCAACTCATGATAGTTCTCCCAAATCAGCACCACTTCTTATCTCCTCTCATTGTCAAGAACATTATACTGTTATTCCAGAGGATACTGAGATTTGAAAATGTAGAATTCAAGTTCATCTTACTCTTTTGCTCTCATTTTTAGTTTTTGAGCCTTTTATATTTATTCTTGATTCCTTTCTTTTCCTTTACATGATCCTTTCTATGCTAATAGGTAATTGTTGTTCACTTATTTGAGTAATGTCTGACTCCTTGTGATCCCATTTAGAGTTTTCTTGGCAAAGATACCAGAGTGCTTTGCCATTTTGTTCTCCACATCATTTTATAAGTGAGGAAACTGAGGCAGAATCAAGTAACTTGTCCAGAGTCACACAGCTAATGTCTGAAGCCAGATTTGAACTCATGAAGGAGTTTTCCTAAGTCCAGGTCCAGTACTCTATGCACTGTGCCACCAGTTTATAATCTACCCTAATTTATTATAATCTCATGGCTGAATTATTGAATAGGTTTTCAAGATAATTTTGCTATATCCACTATCTCCTTGCCCCAGATAACCTACTTACCTCCACTCAAATATCATTCCACATGGTTGCTATTGATGCTATCAAATCTCCTTCTCTCTGTTTATTTCCAACCATAGGCTCCCTTCATTCTAGTCAAACTAATCAACTTGCTGTTCCCCAGAAATTGCTTCCTTGCTCATGGTACATGCCCTATTTACTCGTCATTTCGGTTCATGTTACATTATTTCCTATAAGAGCTAGTCAGAAGCTTAGCTGCTTCAAAAAGCCTTTTCTGACAAACAGTACCAGTTGGAATGGTCCTGTAGATTCTTGAGGGGTAGCATTATTCCTGGACAGAATAACAAAGGCCTGTTGTTAAATCTGAGTTCTGTTTCTTAATATCTTAATAGTCTTTAAACAGTAGTTTTAATCATCTGTAAAATGAGGGCCTTGGATTAGATGATTTCTAAATATTCCTCTAAATCTTATGAGCAGTTATATATTTTCTTTGCCTTGCATCCCTTAATCTGTTGACATCTAAACATTCTTCAATTTTCTTTGCATTTATCAATAGATTATCAGTGCATTGAGAGCATAAACTCTATCTGCTCTTTTCATACCTTCAAAGTACCTACCATATTATTAGTCATAATAGGAGTAGACTAAAAACTGATTGGTTGAATATAATTACTTAGGTCAAGGGAGGGTATGTATGGACAAGATCTGTATATAGATCAGCCCTAGAAATGGACACTTGCCAACTGGTGAGGGTCAGTTGCACTATGTACCAGGTGAGTTGGAACACTAATTTTATTCCATATGCTACTTGCACTAACCAGAAGAACAAAAGAAAAAAACAACAACAGAAAATAAATACAAGATACTTAATATCTTGGTTGTACTTGATAAAATTGTATCAGAATACATTTCTTGCTATTGATTAAAATTAACTGTCATTTAACTCAACCAATCAAAAAGGAAATTAAGATGTCTAAAAGTATGTGTGTTTTTATGTGAGTATATGTGTGTGTGTGTGTGTGTGTGTGTGTGTGTGTGTGTATGTGTGTAGTTTATAAAAATGAAGAACATGGCACAGTGGAAAGAGTACAGAGATCAAGAGACCTGGGTTCAATTATGACTCAGCACTATGATTTAGGGCAAATCACTTTGCTTCTCTAGTTCTCTGTCTGCTCATTTGTAAAGTGAGAGTATGGGATCATATTTTCTCTAAGGTCCATCCACAGCACCTCCACATCCTTTTAGATTTCAGGTCTGTAACTTGTTTGATTATACCAGGTGTTTAAAGTCAAAGAGGCAGCATGGGACCAGCTCACATACCTCTCATTTCTTGCCAGTATTACAGAACAAGGTAACCAGAGAAACTGTCCGCTATTTGGTTGCTGTTCAACTGTACTGATTTCCTCCAGGATATTAACTTGCTTTGAACAACTTAAAAGTTATCCTTCTTCCAGGTTGTTTGCAATTAGCTCTCCTCATTTCAAGTTCCCTCTTCTGTACCCAGTCAAGACAATTAGTCAGAATCATTCCACAGAAATACTTGCATTGTTCCACTTTCAATGTGGCAATTTTGTTATATGTGCTTTTTTCACCATTGACAAGAGCACAATTAGAGAACATTTTACCATTGCTTTCTTATTACAATAGAACATTAGGTGATGGTAGCATAATTAATAGGATCCATAGGAAATGCCTTCATAAGTATAAATAAGTGCACTGCTGATCCCTTTACAGTATGAGAGTACTTTGCTTCAGTTTCTGTTATTTTTCAGCAAACTACAAGTATCACATTTTCATAACTTAGATATGTAGGTATACTCCCCACTCCCATAACTGATGTACTCCAGAAGGCGAAATAAAGGAAATTGAAGTTTCTTAGTTAGATTCTAATTATGATTTCATTTTCTGATTTTTGCTTAGCTTCCAATACTTTAGATTCTCTGATTCTCTGGCCCCTTTGCTAAATAGCTATCCAAATATACATAACTAAATATACATTTAAATTTTAGTAATTAAGAAGATGCTATTTAAATAAATCCTGAAAGTTAGATATAATTGTAGTATGAATAATTCTCACCAAAATGATTTATTTTTAACTTTACATAACAGGGTGTGTGTGCGTATGCATGAACGTGCATGTGTACATGTACACATGCCTATTTTTAAATGGGGGTATACCTGTGCATTGAATTATTCCTTTAACATGGTATTTAATGTTTATGATAAGGAAGGGAGTATTCTCCAGGTGAGACAGTGTGTGTGTGTATATGTATATATGTGTGTGTGTGTGTGTGTGTGTGTGTGTGTACACAATATATGCATATATATAAATACATATTTATATACATGAGTATATATATACATATACATCTACATACACACATATATATACAAAGACAAATATATATATATATGCATATATATAACTATATTAAATATATATGCACACATATTCACATATATTTTTAAGTGTTTCTGATATCTCTCAGGGGAAACCAAAACACTTTGTCCAAGGCTTAAAATGGGTCCATTTGAGAATCTTAATTAGGAATTTTGTAGCCAAAGGGAGCAGGGTACTCTCAGTTGAATTGGAAGATGTAGCTCACCCCCACATGCCATCTGATATCTTCCAATTTTAACTAATTATTCTTACTATATGCTGTAGTAGAATCTGCTTTTTCTATGCTGTTGAAGACCAGCAGGTACTATTTATATCTTTGTATCTTGGGAAGAACTGATTATGAATCATATTATATCAAATTTGATGCTCTCAGAAATTTTGTTAAAAACAAAGCTCCACTATTCTTGACAAGGCCATCTATCTCATGATATAACTAATAATATATTAAATTTTTTAATGATTATCAATTGAAAAATTCCTTGAGCAGAAGGTGCCATTGTTGGCTAGCAAAGACATTACCATCTTTTCATTATTACATGTAGGGTATATGTACCTTCCCATAATGAAAGGTGAAGTTAGCTTGATAATTTTCTAACAATTTGTTTTCAAAATTCAGCAGTTCAGCATGTATAGGTTATGTCTGTATGCCTACATATATCCATTTTAACTTAATTTCTAAGAACAAAATAGTAATAAAAAGTATTTTCCCCTCATTCCTATAGTTACTTGGCTCTGCCATTTCCTTAAATTGAAATATAAAAAGATAATTGATTTATTCCATGGGTGGGAAACTCTAACCCTAATTAGCAATATTATGCGATCACTACCAGCTGAAAAGTGCTATTTTCAGAAATAGGTGCAGATCTGCTTTAGAAGCTGTTTTAGCCCAAATATTCCTTCCAGAATCAAATTTAACATCCTTTTTGTTTTCTACTTCATTCAGTACTATATTTATCCATCCAAGGATAAGATAAGACATGGTCACAAATATTCACAAAAATATAATTTGTTTTCATATCATACCATTAAAGCCATCCTCAACGGTTAGCATTATTATTTTGAAGGAAATCTTAATGTGAAAACAAAATTAATTTTAATTGCCACAAAGTTCCCACTTTGAAGAAGAAACAAATCTGATATAGGAAAGTTTTCATAGAAGCAAATTGTTATCAATATGCAAAATCATCATCATTCATTCTGTCTTATGAAACTGAAGGACACAATTTTACTTGTTGTATTGATTATAATTTTATGGAGAAATCTTGTGGAATTCATTCAAAATTATTTAAGTAGAAGTACATATAAATCAATCCCATAACTTTTGGGGAGATGGAGTGTGGTAGAAGTCAATGGTAAAACTTCTATAAGATTCTGTAAATAAATTAGTGGTCTACATTAATTAATGACTGACTTTCTAATATAAAGTTATCTTGGGTTCCAGTCATAGAAATTAAGTTCATAGGTAGTTGTTTTAACTTTGTTTTTTCATATATTCTATTCTTTCTATAGATTTAAGAATTCATCTTTGTTTTTACAACTATGCTTCCTGACCGTTTTCATCTTACAATATACTATGATGCTTTCAGAAAAGCTCCATGTACCATAAGAAAATAGAATAGTGAAATAGATAAGATCCTGGACTTAGAGGCAGAAAACCAAATTCTCTCTGACATTTCCTTATTATGTAACTCTAGGCAAGCCATAAAATTTCCGTCCCACAGTTTTCTTAACAGCAAATTGAGAATATTGGTAAAATGAGTTCCCTTTTAGATCTAAATCTATGATCATATAATGTGAATGCAATTATAACCGATGAAAATGATAGAGTGAAATCTGGAGACATAATCCCCCAACATAAATCTCCCCCACTTGAGTTCTTTCCATTGGTTTGTGTTTCAATTTTCTATCACCAATCCAAGAGTAAAAAAGGGAGAGCTCTATTCTGAAAAGATGGTGTCTTTGGATTTAGCAGATTTAGTTCAGTCAGCTATTAGTAGTGTCTGACTTTTCGTATCCCCATTTGGTATTTTGGAGTTTTGGGGGGCAGAAATACTACAATGACTTGCCATTTCCTTCTCCAGCTTATTTTGCAGAAGAGGAAACTGAGGAAAACAAGGTTAAATGTCTTTCCCGGGGTCACATAGTAAGTGTCTAAAGTCAGATTTGAACTCAAGCAGATGAGTCTTCCTGACTCCAGCCTGGCACCTAGTTGCCTCCTTGCCTTGCTCCAGCTTTATAATATTTCCTTAACTATTTTCCTTTTCAAGGATTCCCCTTCCCCTCTCTGCCTTAGGTTATACAAATAGTTCAAATAAACATCTTTAGTGTGAGGGAATGAGGAGGTTTAAGTTATATTCAAATTTGTTAAAAATAATTAATGTTTTTTACCTTAACATAATTTTAAAGTATAAACAGTCATGTCCAAATAACCCTTAATTCTCACTTCCCTTTCAGGTATTAAAGTTCTTCCTTTAGGCCATGGATGAAAATTTTATTATTAGTCTTATTCCCAATCCAACACTTTTAAGCTTCTAATTTACAGGGAAGCAGGATCTTTTCCTGTGTTCAAGGTCTATAACCTTCAAGCTTTGAAATGAATTTATTCTTTAGAAAATCACGTGACACACCCCTTTCCCCAAAATTTAGCTTCCAATTTTCTGATCTTTGACCTAACAAATCATTGGCTGTGTTTTCTCTTCACTGAAGACTCTCATTAAAATGTGGCATAATAAATAGAATTTGGCTGCTGAGGAAGGAAAACTTAGTTTCAAGTCCAATTCCTGATGAATGCTCTGGGCTAAAACTGAGGACTTCAGTCAACTCTTTACAATGGTATACTGCAGAGGAATTGTAAACTTACTTTATATGGACTGGTTGAAATTGTAAGAAAGAAGTAATATAGATGTATATTGTACATGCTAACTGGTATCTTTAAAATGTTGCAAAAGAAAATGAGGAAAGCCTTTAGCATTTAGAATAGTACTCCATGTTGTACATATAGGAAGACATCTAGAAGAATCATACCAATTGGGAAAACATGAATTGGTTACAATCGTCATCATTGGAAGGAATAACCACACTCATGAAAGAAAAGATCCACTTGAGAATAGCATTCTTATTCTGAGCAGATATCTGACTAGAAAAAAGCAACTCCTGCTTTCCTTTCCCTCCCTCACTTCTATTTTTTCTATTTCTTTTATGTTTCCTTTATTCTGATTTTCCTTTAAAACTTGTTCCTCTACCCTGCATCAATTCATCTGGCATTATTTTTAGTATTTCTCTGAAGTCTTTGTTTTCATAAAAGCAAATAAACACCCATTACTTTTCCATAACTCTGCTGTTTCTTGTCATGGATCCAACTGATTTTGCTGAGAATATGCATTAACAAATAAACTGCAATTGCAAACTTGATGGAGAAAGTACCTCCAAAAAAGGTTTGAAATAATTTCACAAAAAGGGTCACTTGAATGTTGACATTCCTTTTAGGTTGATAAGTTATACCTTTTTACAATAGTTCCTGTGGTGCTTCTATCAGAAACAAAATATTTAACTAGATAGAACATGGATTTGACTTAGTGTATCAGGTCTTTATTTTTAGATTCCTATATTTGGAGTATAATTCTTAATAATATCATGATGTGGAGTCTATAATATCTATGGTCTATAATATCATTTCAGCAAAAACAATATATATATTCCTTCTATAAAACTAGAAAGATTTCGATGATGAGCCCAGTGATAGATTTCATTTTTTTCCTATTATCAATATCAGCCCAATTAAGTATACAGATGCTCAACACAAGAGATGATCCAATAGGGGATAACATTTTTTAGCCATAGCAAATCCTGAGGTTTGGCTTTTTTTTTTTTTTTTTTAAGCACTGAGGAGTTGCAATCAGTCATTAAACATGCATTATGCTCCTATTGTGTCAGGCACTGTTCCAAGCACTGGGGATACAAAGAAAAGCAAAAGGCCATTCCCAAAGTTCATAATCTAACATGGAAAATATATCTATCTCTTTCTCCCTCTTTTCCTCCCTTCTTTTCTCCTTCCCTCTTTCCCTTCTTCCTTTCTTCCCCCTTTTCCTCCTTCCCTTCTTCCCTTTTCTCTCTCTCCCTCCCTCTTTTCTTCTCTCTCTATGGTATACTCTAAATATTTAACAAAAGAAAGGCACTAGAATTAAGGAGAATCAGAAAAAGTTTCTTCAAAAGGTGGGATTTTACCCAGTACTTGAAGGAAGCCAAGAAAGAAGTGAGGGATAGCTAGATGACACAATAGAGCCTTGTATCTGTAGTCAGGAAGATATAAGTTCAAATCTGGACCCAGATCTTCACTGGGCAAGTCACTTAATCCTGTTTGCCTTAATCCATTAGAGAAAGAACCATTCCAGTATTTCTACCAAGAAAACCCCATAGACAGTATGGTCCATGAGATCATGATATGATTGATTGAATAATATGATATGATTGAATGGATATGATTGAACAATAACAAGAAAGAGATGAGAATAGGAAACATTCTAGGCATGGAAGGAAGCCACTAAAAATACTTGAAGTTGGGAGGAGGAGTGTCTTATAGTAGTGTTAAGGAATACAGTCTCTCTGTATCACTGAATAAGTAGAAGGTGGAGTGTATAAGTGTAAGGTATTAGGAGACTGGAAAAGGAAGGACAGGAGCAGAACGGACATAAAGGGCATTGATTGCCAAAAAGAGGATTTTGTATCTGATCCTGGAGACTATAGAGAACTCTTTGAATTTATTAATGGGCAGGGGTAGGGTCTGTGTATATGATATAGTCAGATCTGCAATTTAGAAAGATCATTTTGAAAACTGACTATGGTTTGGAGTGGGGAAGAGGTGAAGCAAGATCCCAAATAGAAGCCTATTGCAGTGGAAATTATCTATAACAAGGATAGAAGGAACTACAACTATGAAATCACAGGTCCTTAGTATTTTAAAATTTAAACAAAAACCACCAAAAACATGATTTCTTTTTAAAATTAGCATTCTTTGTTATTTTCTTCAGTGTGGTTTTTGACCATATATCCATAATCAAGGTTCTTTCTACCCAACTCCTTTTGGGGGCAGAAAGAAAAGGGAAATTAGAAAATTTTGCTGTAAATACCTTCACATGGTCATAGTTATTTCATAATCACGTCAATTTATAGCTGTCCCTCTATATTTTTACACCATTGAAATTTACAGTGGGAACTTATTGATATGCTTTGTTTATTGTCCTGTAATTGCTTTGTACTAATGGATCCTTTTCATTTTCTACTGACTGAAGTGAATTCTTCTACAGCTATTTTAGCAGCATTTTTTTCTGACCTGTTCTTAGAGTTCTTCTTGAAACCATGTCAATTCCAGATTTCAGTGGTGATGATAAGTTTATGTACTTGTTCTCAGAGTCTTTCTGTGTTTTTTTTTTAAACAAGCATCACTGTTTTCAGTTATTTTTCATCATAAAAGAGCATTTGATTCAGGATACCATCTCCAAAATGTAATTAACTCTATTACATTCTATGCAACAAAGTTAAAGGGTTTTTAAAAATCTGACTTATGACCTTACTGGTAAATAATAATTCTCCATCCTTCTTCCCATTTCATAGCATCATGCTAATTTGCTTTCTCTATTTAACTTCTCTCTCCAGGTGCTTGATAGAAAAAGATCAGACTTATCATTGAAATATGTCACACTTGAATAGGCACCTTCCTTCAGTTTGGCCCAGGGCCAAAGCATAGTGATTAGGCATTTGTTGGTACAATGGTAGTTATTGTTTTGTGTGTGCAGATGTTCTTTACCACAAATGCATGTAAGTATCATTTCACTGAAATATTCTTTTTCCATATATATATATAGAAGGAGAAAAAATAAATTTGGTGTCTATATTGAACTTTCTTACCTCTATAGAATCATCTTATTAGAGTCAAGATAGGTTTATAAATCTCAAAAAACCAACTTTTTAATCCTTTTTTGTAGTCCTTTAACACCCTACCTTCTAAGTCCTGTTGTCTCTTTGGTTTTCAGTGTTCTTTAAAGATTTTTAAATCTCTGTGAAAGATTTTTGTTCACTGTCCCCTGAATATCTATTTGTATATTTGTATATTTTCATTTTTCAAGTGTATTATTCTTTTATCTGATGTTCTGTTTTACAAAGTCTTAATGATGTCCGAATTGTCTCAATTTTAGGAGATTTAAAAGGCTAAGTAAGTTTTATGGCTGTTTCAGAGACATGGTCTGAGGATAAGAAATCATAGGTTAAATGACTGATACCCAGCTCTCTTTTTGCTGGGTTATTAATCTCAATATAGATAGTGTCATTTATATTTTCATGTACTTTTTTTTTCTTTAAAAGACAGCCAGTAGCAGAAGTACTATCCCATGGTCTGCCCTCAAACATCTTATTTGTCTTGATATTTCTTTTACAGAAATACATATGACAGATAAGGAGTCACTAGAGAATCCTTTTGCTTTGTGTCAGACAGATATTAAAACAATAAACTATGTTGCCCTGGGATTCTAGCTCATGAGCAACCAGAAAACAACAAGGCAAAGATGAGATGTTTTTGAAAGGCGGTAAGGCAGTTGTTCACGGAAATTCCCTGGAAACCCTTGGTCCTGTGATACTGTTGACAGAAAGTATTTTTAAGGTTCACGTTTTCTTAAGTGGATCAACCAACTGCTTGCTATTGCTTTAAAATTTAAGTATCTGTCATTTTTCATCCTCTACTGGCCCTTACTTGGCAATAGGAAAGTCTTTAATCAGTTTGAAAAGCATATTAAGAAGATCCATTGCTATGAATTTTTACCACTTGGTTGTACTTGACTTGTTTCTCAGAAATGATGTGGATTTTAAAGAGAACAAGTCAACTCTTAATCTCAGGCTGTAAACCTGTATTGATGTGCAGGGAATATGGCATTGTAAGTATTACTAGTATAAGGTAAGAATTTTGAGGCTTGCTGGTATTTATGCTGATATTCACCTTGCAGGGAAAGTGACCTGCCATGCATTTTTTTTCCATGAATTTAGAGCAGCCTACTTGCAAGAATGTTACATGGAGAGATTTAGTAATTTCCCAGAAAGACTCATTGGTTGGGAACTGGAGTTGTTCTTCAGCTCCGTTTCTTCTAACAAAAGCCTGGATGTTTTCTTAGGGTTGCTGAAGGTATACAATCTGATAGTCCCCATAGGGTTTCTGATCTAATACCATTAGTCAACATGACCACCTCCATCAAAGAGATTTTTATATGCTAGTCCATGTATCAGAGTTACTGTAGATTCTATTCTCATAGATGCTGCATGGTTTCTGAGCTCTGATAACTAACTCTCAAAATTGGATGGCATCATTTAGCATTAAACTGTAGAAACATTGATGCTCCATTCATTCCATGTAGTTGAAGTGGTCAAAGGAAAAAAACCGTTCACTTGTGACCAACTTTCTATTCACTAACTTCTTTATACTAACTGGATGATCCTCGAATAATAGACACACAGTTTGTCACTGGGACCCTATATAAAGCCTTTCTCATTTTGTAGGATGTGCCTGAGCTACTCTATAGAAATGCTCTCTGAGAACCCACATTTATCTCTGAATCACATTGGGACACAAGAGTAGGACTTTAGTGGAAAATGAATACTGATATGCAAGTTGAATAAATGAAGTATGTACACAATTTATAAACCCATGATCAATTAAAACCTTCAGATTATCTTCTCTTAGGAAACTCTAGCAGCCCTGTAATTCAATTGGAAATCCAGGCTGATCATGTAGCTAATTTATCCCGCTTGTTCTATTTCTTACCTTGAGAGACAGTAGCTGCTTGTCCTAGGCAACTACCACATCATGAATGATGTAACGATTGGACCTGTATATGTATTAAATAAAATAATTATTTGTGTAAGTTATTTGGTTACTGTGTTACGCTGTCAGGAAGCTAAATTGAAACTGGTATATGTTTTGTCAACTAATAGGTTATGACGAATCATTTTATCTATATTAAAATACATCTCAGCATTGTATTTTTAGCCTGGTGCTTTTTTGTCTGCCTTTTATTGCTCTTGCAGACAACAGAAAGTAACTTGGAAATGCCTTCTGTGGCTCTGCCAAGTTAAACATTCCACAATTGAGATCCATGCTCCCTTTGCTGAATGAAATGTTACAAAAATCCTGCCTATGGGGAATTGTCAATATATTTGAGTAGGCAGATCACAAATATCACTTCCACACTATAAAACCTTATTATGTCACATTCAGGAAATAAGACATCCTGAATATGTCTTTTGAATTCATTCATTTTTCTGGGGAAAAATAATTTTGCTGGTGAATAGGAATAATGCAAAAATAACAAAATTCCTTAAAAATACTCAAAATGTATTTAAGTAGAGAATGTTTCTAAATTTTGAAGATTGAAGTTATTAGCCCAAAGGAAATCCAACTCTCACTTTTTTGTTCTATTCCTTCTTTCTACTCCCATATCAGCCAAAAGAAGTGATGTTATCCAGATTTTGTATTATATGATATGAGAAACTGGCACAGTTCCAATTTTTCCCCTTTCAAAACCACTTTTAAATTAAATTTAGACATTTTCAGTAAGATTACATATTCTGGAAAAAATAAATTCACTAATGAGAAAAGTTTCCTGTACATTTCAGTCCTTGTTCAATATTTTGAAATCTATAAGAATTAATGAAATATGATGTTTCCAAATTGCTAAAAAAATATGTATCATACTAACAGTTTTTTTTCTACTTGTGCAGATATTTCTTTATTCAATCTGTTGAGTTAGTGTCTACATAATCAAAATGGAAAGTTAAATCTAGATAATTTTGACCAACCTACTCATCTTTGGTCTCCAAACTCTGATAATGAGGAAAGAAAAATGTGAATGATCCCATATGGCTTATATTTATTGATAAAAAAAAAAAAAAACTCACCGAATAATTTCTCAAACCTGTCTTATTTCAGGTATGTAGGAAGGCTCAGTATAAAGCTATAACTTAATATGTACTGTTTCAGATGGTGAAGAAAACATTGCATTTTCTCTGCTTTATATATCTTATCACAAATGGAAACCAACCCATATAGCTAAAGAAAAAAGGAATAAGATTGTCACTTTTCTTTAAAATGAATTCTAGATAAATCTATTGGTAAGATTTTCATATACACATGAGCTCTGCCAATAGATAAATTAAGATAAATTGATTCCAAATATCTCTTGGTATGACTGCTATAGCAATAAGTTATAACAAGACCTGCTTTTCAACAAATCCTAATGTTGTTGTCTATACATGCACTATTTGCCACTGATTTTAATTGAACTGGCCCATTGTTGAAATAATACATTAGGGATAAAATACTATAGCATTGCTGATTTAAAAAAAATAATAATAGCATTGCCATCAATTTATGGCAAACTTGATTGTGTTGTCACATTGGGGCTAGTGTTGACGTAGCCTGCCAACTTACTGAAGTCTTGATTCAACACATTCCATTAATAAATTTGCAGATAACCAAACAAATGAAGTTGGGGCTCATAGTGTTACTTGTAATATTCTAGAGTTTTGTTTTTCCCTATCATAAAGAATGTTTTCAGATTGAATATTAGAAGAGCACAAAGGAGAAAAGATTATGATGTCTTTTAGGTACTCCCCAGAATTCTTTATTTTTCCTTTCCTCTTTTATCTGCCTCATATCTTGATTTCCTCCACTATCTTTGATGCAGAGAGCTGTATTTCAGTTTCATGACCACATGTATGTAAGTGAAAGACAGCTTCAAGTCATGCATGACTGCACCCTGGAAATCCTACCACATAAGTTCTGTGATTTAGGTACTGAGTTGAAGTGCCAAGCAGAAGGTCCTGTTATAATCTAAAGTTGTGTTCACTTATACATTTAGATTTCATGAAAATGGATAAAAAGATTTTTAATGGAAATATAAAGTAAGCACAGCTTGAGCAACAGATCAACTCATTTCAGATTTTATGTGATCCTACTATACACACACACACACACACACACACACACACACATATATGATAGAAGCTTAGCTTCAGACTACTTTATACTTTACTGTATAAAGATCAACATAGAATCATAGATATTTAGTTGGAAAGGATCTTAGAAGCCATTAGCCCCTTGTTTTACAAAGAAAGGAACTAAGACAAAGAAAAATAAGTTATAGAGTTAGGATTTGAATGCAGGGCCTCCAAATCCACTACTCTTCAAATATTTTTCATTATGGCCTTATTTTATAAATACAAATACGTACATCAAAAAAAAAAAAATCTTGTCCCCTGCCTCAAATAAGCAATGTAAAAATGTCAGATGATGTAAAAGTCTATAGATAATTTTTAATAGTAAAAAAGGCCTTCATAGACTGAGGATTTTGGGGTTTGTTTGTTTTTTGGCTACCAGGATTTACTCTGTTAGGCTTTTAGACAAATTCCAATGGAACCAGTCCTCTCTCTTTTTATTTGCCTGAAAAAAGGAGTATACATTGCAATATATATCTAGAAATTGGGAAGCAAAGGTAAATTGGATGAAAATGAAAGTTCTTGTTTAAAATATCTGTTGTTTTCATTGTAAATGCTATTTAATCCACTAACCACATGTATAAAACACACAATTGTGCCTTCTCAAGGCAAGCCAACACTATTAATTTGAGTAAACAGGGAATAAATTTGCATTCTAGTTAAATCGGCATGTGTCATCATTTATTTGTTTTGAACTAAGGATTCCCAACTACTCTCCATCTCTGTAAAGGTTGCTTGAATTTCACAAGTTGATGTGACACATGCTTCCTCAATATTTTAAGGTAAGTCTTGAGGAAAGCTATTTTATTTAAGCCAACAAAATATTTTCCTTCATACATAGACTCCTAATCAGTATATTATTACATATACCTTGTCTGTGAATACTACTTAGCATTAAATCTATTGATCACTGTTATTTATCTTTTGAGATGATGCCTAGGAAGTCCTACCTTCGCTCTGAAATCCATGTTAGAGTCAAAGACAAGCAATCATCTTCTGCCAGTGATTCATTCCATCTGCCTTATAATTGTGCATGTCTGAGTATTCAACTTCTGGGAAAGAAACTTTATTTCTTTTAAGGAGGATATGGAATCCCTGGATATCTAGCAGTGGAAAAAAATAAAATGTGCTGTTCAGCACAAATTCATGCCTATATGTCCCCTTTTTTGCCAACATTGTTTTTCTAAATATATAACATAAAAACTTCTGGCTAATTTGGATTTGACTAAAACTTTTGTACCATGACGTTATGTAAAAGGATTCAATTATGGTGCGCAATGTTTTGTAAGTAACTATCTCCCATAAAAAGTTAATTAATCAGGGTTGTGTCAATTTCCTCGTGCCATGTCAATTTGCTGCAAGGTAATTAATCACTAATCGCCCACCAAGCAGCAGGCTGAGGGAAAATCCACGAGTCATTTATTGTCTTTCTGCAAATAAATGACACACGCAGTCATGAAGAAACACATCTTGCCTTTCATAATATTTTTATCGACACTTTTGCATGTTGTAATAGACTGTAGCAACAAGCAGCTGTAGTTCAATGGAATATGAATATTAAAGAAACAAATGAGAGCAGATTTATAGGCCATTGCATTTCTGTTATGTCAGTTTTGAGATTAAACTGAGCAAATGAACAGTGAAAAATTACTCTTCCATGTGGAGAATGGTGATTAGACTTGTACATTAATTAGAAATTTTTTTTTCCTTTTCAATGCATTTCAAATGAGAACATCCTATATGAAAGTGTTTGTCCAAAATGTAGATTTATTCATTTCTAAACAACAGAATTTAATATCTACACATATTTTTATATGGTGAAGATAGTGTGGCCTAAATATGTACTTCATGGAAAAAGATATTGTAAATGTAAGAACTACAGCATCTTGCTAATAATATGAAAACAGTTTTGTAAATGAAGAAGGCCATTTTGTAGGTATTTATATAGCACCACTAAATTTCCAAATAATTTATAAATGAAAACACTATAATTAATTTTCTGATAATTTATAAATAAAAACACTATAATCATACAAAAAAGTAGTTTGGAAACCTTTACAATTTTGGTTTAGCATTTCTCTGAGGACAAAAATAGTCTGGTCTTCTTGGATGGCTCAACTAGGTATTATTTAAGAGTATTCTACGATTAATGGGATTAATGCACATTATGACATGATTCAGAGAAATATGTGTATATGTATATATATCTAGGCATACATACATGCATATATATATATATGCATGGTTAAGAGTAATTTGAATAAGCAAGTTTTAAAATGATGAAAAATCAGAGTATTTGAAATTTTTGTTTTATTGTGTCATATGGTGTTCTGCTTCTGAAATTGCTCACTCATTGAAATATAGGATTCTATTTATCTCACCTCAGCATGCTACCTCTTATGCCACCTCCTAATTTATTGGCCGGCACTTGTGATGGGAGTTCCCCCAAGGGGAATCCTGCTGAACTATGGCTGTAATGTTGATATAGCTTTAGCTTCCTAGAATTTTGCAAGTGAAAATTCCCTATAATAAATTATCCCCAGACTAATTCAAACCCGAATTAGCATTAAAATCTCTCCATCTTAAAACATTCACATGGTTTGGAGAGGTGGCGTTATGGAGTAAAGGGAGATGAAGAGTGGGAAGAAGATAGATTCATTCATCCATTTTGATGGCACACCTTTCTCCGGGCATATGGCAGTCTCATGCAAATTCAAACCAGAGCACAAATGCAAAAGAATAATTGCCCATTAAAGCGGTTGTATATTTTTATAGCTTTGATGCAGAATCTTCCCCCCTGTTGGTTTTTGCATCTGCTCCTCTTCCATCTATCCCAGAGCTCTAAAACTTTAATATGCAGTTTATAACCCTCAAGTATTTTCTACTGGTTTTGTGTTTCTTCTCTTGGGATCTCTAGGTTTGTGGAAATATATCATTTCCTTTTGTGTTTGAAGGTAACCACTGTTTTAAAATCCAGAAATCACAGTAGCCAGTTGTAGAAATAAATGAAATTCAGAAGTAATTTGACCCAAGTAGCAGTACCTCTTATTGTGTTAGGACAAAGCAAACATTGAAGGGTGGAGGAAATAAGTTATAAGATGAAAACCTCAGGTGATTATATTGACTAAATTTTCTGTTTTGCCCTACTGTCATTCACATACTCAATTGCACTGTAACACTTTCTTTTTTATTGAGTTTCATAATAAAACACTTTTTTTTAAAAAAGAGAATTTTCATTTTATAAACATATAGGAATATTGACTTTGTGAGAATGCAGCTTGATGAGAAGGAAAGATTCAGGTAGGGATATTTATTTGTCAACAAGATGTGCAGGGAGTATGTGTTCCAAAGATTCCTATGCAATGGTCTTTTTGAGAAAACCATTTTTAGCTTATAGACTAAATCCAATTTTCATTGCAATGATACCAAATTTTTCACTTTGATTCATGCCAGATAAAGTTTAAATGGGAACCTTTCAAGAATGATGAACCTCAGGATATTTTTTCCCTTCTCCTAGTCAGACATGGAATGATTTTTTAGTGTTAGCAGCCCACCTTGAATACACTCCATTGTTTCTTATTAATGACTTGTTTCAGTGTTTATTAACTAAAGTTAAAATAGTCAAGTGAAACTCAGATGTGCAGGCTTAGAAATATCTTTCCTTTACCATGACTTTTACTCACATTTCAGTAAGTTGATGGGAAAGCCAATATTGGACAATTTGATTTTTCTGTTTGCATCTTTTTTTTATTTCAGTTGTCCAGATTTTGTGAACTGCCAAAAATGTTCTCATTTTCCTTCTAAATTAGATTGAAATTTTCTTTAATGGGCTAACAACTTCATTCATTTATTCATTCAATAAGCATTTATTAAGAATTTGTTCTTTTGTTAAGTATTGGGCCGTGAAATCAAAAGACAAACACAGAACAGTCTTTGTACTTCAAGAGCATACATTCTATCAATAGCAAAACAAAGAAAAAACATATAAGTATACACAAAAAACATAAGTATATACAAAACATATGCATATAAGGATGTACAAAATATATAAAGTACTGGAAGTACTACTGAAAGTAGTCACTGCAGGAATCAGTAAAGACCCCAAGTAGGCAGTAGTACCTTACATGTGCTTGGAAGGAAGCTCATTACTTTTCTTTGTCCACAAAATTAAATGGAATAGAGACATGGTTCTATATAGTGTAAGGAGAAAGCTGCTTCTCTTTTGTTCTACATTGTATAAATTATCTAGATTAATTGCTTCAAATATGCAATTTTATGTGTTACCTTTATCTACAAAAGCATACTGGTAGAAAAGGGATGATCCAACCAGTCATCACAATGGGTGCTCTGAACAATAGCCAATAACCAGTTTGATATATTTCCTCCTTGCCCCAAACTCCCATTTTTATAATAGTTGAAGGAAGAAGGCAGTAAGCAGGTTAAGCATGGCAAAAAAATTAAGTATATATAGGTCAGCAAGATGATTACTTGTTCCAATTTTGCATCATCTCTTCCTAATGGTATCCAGCATATGGTCTTGCATTTACAGGTGTTTTGCAAATATTTGTAAAGTTGAAGTATCTGATCATTTCCCCCCATTCCCATACATGTATCATATTCTGGATTTGTACTTTCTTATGTTTCCAGAATGAACAATCTTTTTTTATATGGTGACAGAAAAAGATATTACGACCTCTCCATATATATTTCCTTTTAAGTTTGTGTACTGTTCTCCAATGTGAACAAAATTGATACTCAAACACAAACATCATTTGATAATAATAAGTACTTAACAAAATTAAAAATTGTAAGAATTCTAAAATTGTTTTCCTTTTGTCCATACTGTTTGTTTTTTCATAGAGCAAATATGTTTTCTAAGTTTGTAGTTTCTGGGCAAAGGCAGCATATATAAAAATGGAAATTATCACTCTGGGAACTACAGCTATAATATAATAATGAAAATTATCATCCTGGGAACTCTGAGTATAATATAGTTAAATCATTTGTCTATTGTTCATCAGCAGATACTTCTTGAATAATCACCTTGTATCTGACACTATATTTAGGAAGCTTGTAGGATGTAAAGAGAGGGCCTTTGTCATCAGTGACAGAACTCCAAAGTGGATTCTTCTCTCAAGTATACATTGTATTTTGATTACCTCAAGCAGGCAGAAATATCCTTTGAAATCCATTTGTTAAGCATGCTAAAGGTTATATACCAGTGCAGATTTTCTGTTAATGTTTCTTGCCCCTGTTAGTGATAACAAGTTGCTACAGGCTCTACATCCTGATGGCTTTCTTGACCATGATATACATTTGCACAAATAAATGGATTCCAAAGGGTATTTCTACCTACTCAAAGTGTTGCTGTTTAGTCATTTCAGTTGTGTTCAACTCTCTGTGAACCCATTTGGGCTTTTCTTGGCAAAGATACTGGACTGGTTTGCCATTGTCTTCTCCATCTCATTTTATGTATTAAAAAAAAAAAAAAAAAAACTGAGGCAAATAAGGTTAAGTGATTTGCCTTAGTACATGTTGGAGGTAGGATTTGAACTCAGATCTTTCTGATTCTAGGATCTGAACTCCTTTCACTGAGCTACCTAACTTCCTATCAATATATAAATATATATATTATATATATGAAACACACACACATTATATATATGTATATATAAAATGGATACTTGAGTGAAGAATCCTCTTTGAAGTTCAGGTCTACCATATGGATGGCCTATACTCCCCCAACTCACAAGATGGTTTCTTAGACCTTTGTTTTGGCTATAGAGATCTAGCCTCCCTAAGAATATGAAATTTACATCCTAAAATTGATGCCTAGACATTTTTGCATTCCTTTAATAAAATAGGAATTTCTCTAATGCAGTCTGCTGGAAGCCCCAAAGCCATGTATTAAGACCTGTAAATACCTTACATGGCATCTAAAAGGCATTTTCTTTCTTGTAACAAAGAGGTATTAAATTGAATACTGGCTTTGCACTTTTAACAGAATGTTCTCCTCTTGCTGTATTGTTGTGGTTCTGTTTCATGTTGTATCTCAACATCTAAATCCTAAAAGAATTACTGTAAAACCTGCTTGTCGCTGAGAGGGATCTTGTAAAGCTTGGAAGGTACTGTAGCCAGGTGATAATGGATGGGTCAGCATAATTACAGTATTCCCTCACCCAGGCAGCCAGCTGCTTCAGCAGATTGTGAATTTTTCATTTTCTTTATTTCAAAATTCAGTGTGTTTCTATAAAAACTTAATATTTAAACTGTGTAAAGACACATCCAGAGTCAAATCCACTCTCCTCCCTTCCCCCCACTCCTGAGTGTGGAAGCAAGCTTCTCATCTCATTGCTTCTTCTCATTTATGATACTAAGATCTACTCACTTTTTTACATTAAGATTCACACCTTTCTGCTATTTAAAGCATATTTGTCGAAACACCAGCCAGGAAATCCAGGTGCTACAGACAGCATATGGTAAAAGGAAACCTAAGAGGGAAATAAAGCCGGAAGGTTTGCTCTCTTTTTACTTTTAAAGTTTTCAGATTAAAATAGAAAACTTAAATCATCCTGGTATGGTTCATTCCTCTTGCCTTACTATCCTGAAATCCTCACAACCCCTGTTGAATGGGAAATGGGAAAGGGAACAGGGATGAAGAGAATCTTTCTTATAAATATTAAATAGCATATTGCCTACCACACCAGCCCCTGCTCTGCTTGGGCCTTAATTCAATTCTAATAGTAAGGTATTACAAACAGCTTACTTTTGAACCCAATCACACAAGTTGGCTCACTGTTTTTTAGCAGGAAAAATTCTCACATTCCATTCTTTTGAATTATGTTTTAAAGCAGATCTTACAAGACATAAATGCAAGAACACTTTTCTTAAATCAAATCTCATCTTTTTCTGTAGCTTTCCCTCTAGAGTACCAGGGCTTGAGTCAGGAAGATCAAAGGGCAAAGTCAGTTATAGATACTTGGTAGCTGTGTGATTCTGGTTTGCCTCAGTTTCCTCATCTGTAAAATAGGAACAATAATAGCTCCTAACCTCATAGGGTTATTGTGAGAACCAGATGAGATCATTATAAGGTGCTTAACACAGTACCTGAAATAGAGCCATGTAACATGTAACATAAAATAGATTAAATTATTATCTAATCTAATTATTTTGATCTAATTAGAATAGATAATCTAAGGGTGAGTTTCTTACATTTGAGGAAACAAGAATCTATAGGCCCTAGGAAGACGGTAGGTTTCCTGCATCCTCCTTCTGTGTGTCCACATGTACATAAGAAATAATTTGGGCTTTGCTTCCCATATTCTAATCTGTCCATCTTCTCCTTCTCCTTTTTTTTCTGTCTCCCACAGTGCCTGGCTTCCCTTATCCAGCCGCAACTGCAGCTGCTGCTTACAGAGGAGCCCACCTCAGAGGCCGTGGCCGTACAGTCTATAACACCTTTCGAGCAGCGGCTCCTCCTCCCCCAATCCCAGCCTACGGAGGGTAAGTCTGGCAGTCTCCCTAGGCCCTAACCCCTAAGGCACTGAGCTGTTTGTGAGTGCAGTGCATGCTGGTCTTGTCTCCCCACTGGAACCAACCCAGCATGCAGCCCCTCGGAGTGCCTGAAGTGGAGCACCTTGCACCGAGTATTGAAAAATGAGTGTAATTT
The DNA here is from genome assembly GCF_016432865.1 of Antechinus flavipes. Lineage (NCBI taxonomy): Eukaryota > Metazoa > Chordata > Mammalia > Dasyuromorphia > Dasyuridae > Antechinus > Antechinus flavipes. The sequence continues at coordinate 305,608,215 of NC_067398.1, read as the reverse complement.
GTCCTGTCATGGTTGGTGGCTTTAAGCATTTTATATGTCACATGTTGTTATGTAAATTCTCTTTGAGACTGAATGCTGTAGAACAGAGAAATGGTTACAGCTAAAGATGTATTTTTTATGATTGCAAACATCTGGTTATTAAGGAGGTTGGATCATGCTTAACCCTTGAAATTGGGCCCCAGATTATTTTTATACACAAAAATCATGGTGATGTTTTTGTGCCCCTCCCTAATGACACGACCTGAAGTCAAGACTTCGTTTTATGAAGTGTTTGCCAAAAAAAAAAAAGGAGAAATGAAACGAGAACCAATTCAAACATAGACTTGTGAAAAATGGATTAAATAAAAATCATTTTATTTCTAACATTTGCCTTTATTTTCTCCCTTTCTCCGGGGAGCATAAGGGAAGGGACCAAAAAAAATAAAATAAAAGAACACCTTTTTCTTTCCCATAGTTGGCTTGGTCCTGTATTTTGTGACTCAGCTATTGCCAAATCCTAAGGGAATGGTGGTGAAATTCTATTTAATTATTTCTAAGGTCAAGTGGAGTTGTGTGGTCTGATAAAGTTATCATGAGACATTGTTCACCTGTGCCATTAACTTCTACAGGAATTGTAATAATACTTGACTTTAATCAAGGGAAGATGTGTGTAATTCAGTGATGGAAAATCTAATTAGCCTAGGAAACAGATTTCTGAGGTCTGGCTTTCTTGATGTTCTAGATTGCCATTCAGAAAGCTGTTAGAAAAGTCAAGACATTTTTAAAGCTTTACAGAATTGAATTTTTAGTCATTAGACACTGAGATCCTCTTCCTAATGTGGTGCATTTTACCCACAATAGATATCTAATTAGTTGAGATTCAGGAGATTTTAATCAGTGTGTCAAACTAACCTAGATCAAAATGACATTCTCTAATTCCCCCTTTTCGGTAAATTGGGAATTTTATGATGTATAAGTGATATATTGTGGTATATATATAAATGTGGTAGTGTAATCATAATAATGAGCCTTGGTCATATCAGGACTGTAGCAAGCCCATTTTATGGATCTGGAAATTCAGTTTTAGAGAGATTTTTTTCCCAAGGTCAGTACATGAGTTTCAAAAATCCAAAAGTTGCTTTCTAAGTTCATGATGCAACTAAAATGAGGTCCTATCATTATAAATGCAGAATTGCACTTTGTACTACAGTAGTTTGTCATAAAAGTATCATATCTCAGTAGAGAATAATTGCATCTTTTTGGTTTGGGTACCCACAGTATCTCATCACTATACTGAAGAAAAAAACATAAAAGTAAAATAATATGGCTTATTCTCACATGAATAGTTTATAAAATCTTAGAATAACATACCTGCTATAAAATTTAAATTTGCTAACTTATAAGAAAAGTAGTCTTTGTTAGAGATAGTCATGCATAACTAATCAATGGTTTTTTCGCAAGGGAGCTGTGTAGCCATATTCAACTTGCAAAAATAATGTGTTTATGAATACTCAGGAAATTATTTGGATTTAGCATCCTAGTGTCATTCCTAATCATTTTTCTAATAGTAGTACACCTATTCCTTTTGCTGATGAATTGGTCTCTTATAATTCAAATTTAATAGTAAAGAATTAGGCAAAGTTCTCAGGAGATCCAAGTGAAACTCAAAAACAAAGGCATGTGCTTTCAAAGAAACTTGGAAACTGGGATTCTGGCTTGTATCCCTATGATAACTAAGCAACTGAATGAAAAGTTAAAAAAAAAAAAAAAACTTCAGCTTATGTGGAAATTTTGTTTTATGATGCCGGAGATTTGCAACCACTGGATCGTTGGGTGTCATGTAGAACAAACATGTTAGTTTTAGTTATTTTTTCCCTTTTCATCTTTGTGTTTTGGAATTGTATAGATATATCCCCAAATCATTATGAAGTCTCAGGAGATCATTTTATCCTGAGAAAACAAGTTTGTTTCAAAGTAGAAGTTGAATTGATACATTGAAGAAGGGATCCATGTCCTCATTCACTTTGCTCATTTAGAGTAGGAGAAGGTGGGGAGGAAGTTGAGATCTAACTTGTATTCAGAAAAAACAAAGGAGCATGAACAGGGGCCCAGGTGGTTATGATTTTGCAGGTAAGATGTTTTCCTTTGGTGAATTCTCTCCAGAATTAGGGACTTGTGACAAAGCTCTCTCTTCATTACAGATCTTTTCTGGTTATTGTTCTAAAGTTCATTAGCTCTTGAAACAATTAACTTAACTTGAAGGTTTCCTTAATTTGTCTCTTTTTACTAGAAATCTTCTCTCTAATGAATACCAACCTTTGGACACATGTACACTCAAAATATTCATTCGTGGAGCCAACATGGTCATTGCCAATATGGAGCCAACAAATCCACGTAGTTTTACCTTCATATCTTCTGATGACAAAGCCTGAATCAAAGGAAATTTATAAGTTCTATTTTAACATGTATAAACAGAAGCTTATAAACAGAAGCTTTTCATGAATATGACCACACTAAACTAATTTATGTGTACCCTGAGGCTTAATTGATTTATCAGGACAGCCAATGTTTTCTAATAGGCAATGAGAGGGACTGAGTAGCAGGAGATGCTGGATTCTGGACTTGACTTTCTCTTTATCTCTCTATATAATTTTTGGTCATGTATCTTGCCTTTATATGCCCCACTTTCCTCATATTTATAATAAGTATATTAATATCCTAAAGATAATTAAGAGAGATTGTCAGTGTGTTTCATGATATTCAGGATCATAGAAACCAAAGATAAAATCATGTATTGGTGGACACTTGAAGAGTGAAACTTAATGGAATTCCACTAGTAATACCTTTAGATGTCTTATAAAGTACAGCTCAAATGCTAGAATGAAAATCCTTGAAGTGTTCCATCCAAATCAACCAGACTTTCATCATTTCCCCTTTTCATGTTGACTCCAGTTTTCATTGTTCATTGATTTTAAGTACTAGGCATAAAATACCACTACCTTCCAGTGTTTTAATATCTTTCACCCCAATATTATGGCATTTCCCCCCAAATTTTAGAAATGGCACGATTCTACAGTAGAGAAACATTCTCTAAATGTTGAAAGAGGCATCTAAATCTAATAGGATAAGAGCTTAATATCATAATTGTACTTTAATTCCTATTCCTAAGAGAAACAGAGGGAAGTTGAGTACTTTTAAAGTTCTTAAAAAGCAGTTTTGTTTCTGCATGTCTTAGAAGCCATATTTGATGCAGAGTATATTGTTTTGATATAGCCCTATATAATTATTTTACATTTTATTTAAATAAAAATGATTTTGCTTTGGTGCAATAACTCTGGGTTTCTATTTTCCTAAATGTTTGATTATCAGTATTACTTTCCTTTAAAAAATGAGATGTGACTTTGCATTATGATGCTGTAAAACCATAGTCCATCTTGGCAGGATTGACAAGCATTACAATCACCTTTGCCTATGTCAGCAACAAGCATAGTCTAACAGGGCTGCATCTGTGAAAAGTATGACAGGAATTCCTTTTCTCATTATTCATTCTGGACTTCATTTAAAAGTACCTGCATATTTATCCCATTTCATTGATCCTCCTTTACTATTAATTAATGTAAATTACCAGGAGGTGGGTTTCTTATGGCATTAAAGAGAGAGAGAAGCAGAGCTTTTGGACAAATTGATTGTAACATGTTACATGAAATATAAATATTACCAAATAAGTTTTGCCTTTTGGTAACTAATAAAAATGCCTAAAGAATAATAAAGAATAAATAAATAATCTAGCTAAAATAATACCACATGAAAATTAAAAAAAATGTTGTGAGATAACCCCATCTGATGTCAGTTATCTCATTCAATTCAAGAATTGTCTATTAAATACCTCCTTAATTCAGAGTGCTTTTAAGCACTGGGGGAGATTCAAAGATTAAATTATATATATGGCCCTAACTTCTTTTGGCTGATAATTATAACAAACAAATGTTGATTAATGCATGAGTTGGGATTTGTTTTCTATGAGTCAGCATTATTTTTCTTCTACAATGTCATCTTCCAAATTGAAAGTTGTTACTCCTTATCTAAAACCAAGTTTGAGGCCTAGTTTAAGAGTAATTATTGGAATTCTAATCCATTAATACACAAAGGGGTCAATTCTTGGATTATTAGAAAGAGATGGATTTTAAACTCGCTCTTCCTCCTAAATAGCTGTGTGTACTTATCCAAGTCACCTAATTTGTTGGACCCTTTAATTTCCTTATCAATTGTAGATAATATTACCTATCTTAGCTCTTTATAACATTATTAGAAAACAAATAAAATGAATTATATGGGCACATTGAAAAATTTTAAAGTACAAAAGAAATGTAACTAAGATCTTATTTGTATACAAATAATGCCATAGAGATGGACAAAGCAAAGTAGATAGTTGAGCCCGTAATTTTGATCATATAGACACATAATAATGTAAACTTAATAAAAATGTTTTGCTTAAAAAAAACTACTACCAAATCTTATCCTCTTTCATCAACAGAGTGGGCTTTTTGCTTAAATAATATCATACCTTCATCTTTACTTCTTATAAATACAGCATATGAGTTAAAAGAAATGGAAACAGTCCTCAGTTTCAGTTATATTTATGGCATGATCAATATGATGATATACTGGAAAGAATATTAGCTCTAGGAGTCTCAGTGAGTTAGCAATCTGAGGCCTAAAGAGGTGAAGGTATGACTAAAGTCAACTGACTATCATGTAGCATAGCTGGGATTATACCTAGATCTTCTACTTTATCTCTCTGGAAAAGTAGACCATGATTCTGCTGAGAGTACTTTAGTTTCTTTTCATATACAATCTATTGAACCCAATTCAACAGGCACATAATAAATGCCTTCATTATACTAAGTGTTGGGGATTCAAAGACAATAAAAACAAAAACATACTTTCCCTCAAGAAACTTGTTTTCTCCTGGAGAAATACAATATTTAAACAAAGAAATAAATACAATATTTTTTGAGAGTGACAGAATATTAGCAACTAGGGGAATTAAGAAAGACTTCCCTGGGAAGATGATTCTTAAGCTGAGTTGTAAAGGTACAGATTCTAAGACAGGGAAATTAAATGAGAAAATATTCTAAGCACAGAGAAAAATCTGTGTGCAGTCATGGAGGCAAGAGAAAAAAAAAAAAGGAAAATTTAAAAAATAACATGTAGACCAGCTGGGCTGGAACACCAAGTACATTCTTAGAGATGATTTAGGAGTAATTTAGTATAACCTCCCAATGCAATGCTTATCAAACCTGTGATTATCATCAATCACAATTATCAAGAATGAAATGTTTTCATAATATTTTTCTCTATCTTCTTCCCCACCCCCACTACATCCCCAAATGTTCCCTAACAGGAAGTGGAATAAGACAAATTAGAACAGAAATATTTGAAGTTTTGAAATCTAACTATATCTCTAAGTTTCAAAGACCTCTGTATGATTTGTTCTGTTGCACCATGTCAATTTTTAGGCCCCTTAGAGCTTGTTTCAAGGACAAGAACTATGTCCGTTTGAATTACTTAAAGAGAATCAAGATAATAGTTCACAATATTTTCTATTTCAGTATGTTGGATTAGGAATTTAAGATGCTTCTCATATAGGATCCTGAATGTTATTTTTATAAAATAAAAATAGAAACAAAAACAGTAGAAAGCCATGTCTAGTCACCTGCTAAGTAAACATTGATAACTTCTACATTGTTAAAGAGGTTACTTCAATCTTTAGTCTATCACCTTTGAATAGTCTTCTTTGAACATACATTTCAAATTCTAGACCAAATCATATACAGAGGCATTCACATGTTTTATAAAATGATTTATGTTTAACAAACTAGTGGTTTGGAGGTAAAACTAGCTTCGATGGTGAAATCCAGAAAGGCATTTTAATGAACAAGTGCTGATTTTCTGTTTAAATACTTTCTCCTTTAATAAATTTAACATATACATATCCTGTCAGCATCAGGAATCATTTGAAAAAGCCACATAAAAAGTGAATCAAATAGATTCCCTAACTTGTAAAATTTCCATTTGATTCCAAGATATTGGGATGCTTGGCTTGAACTAGACTAAGAATATTTGAAAACATTGTGGCCATTTTTTTTTCTATTCCTTTTCTCCTAGAGATTGTGATTCTGTAAAGGTAGTTTTGTGGAAAGTAATTTATGTATTGGGTTTGTTCTGTAATATTTGAAATAGTTCTAAGAGGCTGCAGGTTAATTGTCACGAATCAGAGAGAGATTTAGAGTTTGAAGGTAGTGGTTTAAATTTATATTGTACAGTTTAGGATGAATGAAATGTATATATAAGAAAAATGCATATGATATCTAGAGGCTAAAGGGAAATTCCAGGGTTTACTTTAGTTTCATATTTTGAAAAAGAATTCTGCATTTTAAAAGACAAATCATTCAGCTGTATCCCATTACATAAACATAACCAAATAAACTACAGTTTCAGAGTACTTATTTGCTAACATTTTATATATTAAGTAGAAAATTTGAAACTTGACTAAATGCAAAACTAGCTTTCAAAAGTAGTATTTGTCTAGGCTTCATTTGTTATAACTCAACAGCTTCTAAATTTAGAATTTATGCATTTCTACATTTCCATTCTTAAAAACTCAGCAATTTAATAGAGAGTACACCACCATTCCTTGATACTTGGCTAAAACAAAATCAAATTTGATTTTCCCCAGCTAGAGCTATTAATATTCTGCCCAACCTCCTTAAGCAATGTGAACACTGTCCCCTTTATAACTTTTTTCATTCTTTAACAAGAATAACCTCACCAGTTCAGGGGTTGGTGTGTTTGCATGTGGAAATGCACTAATATGGATGTTTTTCTTTGTGTGTGCATCCTTGCAGTGTTGTTTACCAGGATGGATTTTATGGTGCAGACATTTATGTAAGTATTCATTAATGTGCATGCTGTCCTTGTACATTCCAGGAGTCATTCTTTTTACAAGTTTGCTATGTAGCTTTACTCTGGGGTATATTTTGTTTTTTGATTTTTGTTTATTTGTTTGTTTTTTGTTTTTTCTATTTCCTTTTCCTGACCTGTCAGAAAAAAATTGAAAGGACTATCTTTCAATTTGAAAAATCTCTCTGCTCATTATAACTATTGTTGTTTCTTATAGTTGAATGAACTTTTCTGTCATTTTCAGAATGAATACAGACTTAAGAAAACATTCTTTTGAAAAATTGACATCTCCTCCTCCCTCCTCTATAAAAAAAGTGCTCTCCAAAGTTGTTTAGTTTTGCTTCTTATATGCCATTAGAATAATACTAGGACCACACATGTGATTTTGGTTACTCATTTGCAGTTAAAAGATATTTTCATGGTTCTGTTTCCACTTGTATTTGTCAGAATAAACCTTTTATTAGTTATGTGAAGCAACAGTAAAAAGCCACTGTCATCTAACAGGGAGACTAGTAGGAAATGATACTAAATTCTTATCATAAAACATTTCAAATCTTAAATCTCAATTTCTATTTTCTCTCTATATATACTTTATAGTTTATAATAATAAACTAGATACATGGAAACAGTTCTGAGAAAGGATATTTTAATGGAAGAAAGAACACTGTACTTTTTACTTAATCCTAAGTAAAATTCTAAAATATTTATTATAATATGAATGTTTTTAGAACTTCATATAAATAATGAAATCATTCCACCTTCATTGATTCTTTCCTTTTTAAGGTGCCCATATAATTTTTGAATTATAAAAACAGTTCACTAGGTCAACATAACTGCTTTTTCTTTACAAACCCCAGATCATATCAGTTAAAATACATATCAGTATTTTAACTGCATTTGTGATCTTGAGCAAGTCATTGTGAAGAAGTAATTTTGGGAGAGTGGTTCACTTGTAAAGAACTAACAAGATAGACATTTATCACAGCCACAAAAGATTCGTTTTATTTTGCGAAATAGCTGATGGGCTAAAGCAAAATGATTAAGGAAGGTTGAATCATATATGATTAAGCAATGTGTTCTGAATGAAGCCAACCTTTAAAGTTGGAGGGAAGAAGGGGAAGGCAGCAAAGGCAAGGTCTGGAGAATAAGGGAGGAATTGGAGAGGGACTAGTCAAGAACAAACTCATAGGTACATGCCAAGAGATAGGGTAAGACAGAAGGAAATATAATATGTTTTTTAGATATGCAAACAAGCCCTAACTCTGTGTATGACAACGGAAAGAGAAGGGATGGATTTAAGCTACTTATTCAAGTTCCTGTTTAATGTTCTATACACTTACCTGGGTCTCATCATCATCACTGGATTAAAGAGAGAGTTGCATTTGGTGATCACAAATGTCTATTCCAGATTTAACATTCTCTGATCCTAGAATTTTAAAGGAAAATTATATTTTTATTAAACATAGAAACTTACTTTTCTTAGAATCAATTCACCTCTTGTTATAACTAGCTGACTACAATTAAAATTTAGGGGTGAGATTTTTGTCTCAAGAAGACCTTCTTAAAAGGAAGAACAGCAATCAAAAAAGTCCTTGGTTACCAATATCTTTCAATGTTCTTTCCCATGAGAATATGGGATATTCATATTTTTTGAAAAGTCTAGAAACCATATGGGGAAATTGTTTTTCTAAGATAACACCTTGTAAAAATCACTTAGTTTATATCCTAGAAAATATGTATATTGATATCTGGATTCATCCCATTTCTCTTTAGGGGGCTGAGAATAGCTTCTTTGTTGATTTGAAAAAAAGAATTGAGTGGGAATTATTCTTTTCTACACTAAAGTCTTCTTTCTATTTGATTGAAGAAAAATTGAACTGGGAGTCAGGGAATTTGAAACCTGCCCTATTTCTGCTTCTAATTAATTTTGCCATTAGCCTCAGTTTCATCATTTATAAAATGAATATGTTGAATTAATTAAATTGTAATCTTATAATATAATCTTATATATTTATTATCTATTAATAATATAATATAATCATATTATGTTATAAATAATTATAATTAATTAAATCTCTGGCTCCAAAATGCAAAGATTTGATCCTCTAGACAAGTGTTTTCTCTGCTTTAATGAAGACTTAAATACGTTTGTTGTTATTTCACCTAAATCATATGTTCTTAACTTTATTAATATAATGGACTCCTTTGGCAAATATATAAAGCCTATGGACTCTTTAAGAAGAGGGATTTTTTTTTTTCATAAAAAAGTTTAATCTTTATTAACATCTTTTCTTTTGTTTCTTTTTTATAATAGCTTTTTATTTTTCCAAATATATGCAAAGATAGTTTCCAACATTCATCTTTGCAAAATCTTGCTTTCCAGATTTTTCTCCCTCCTTCTCCTCCTTTCCCCTCCCGAGAAAGGAAGCAATATATAACATAGGTCAAGTTTTCTAAACATATTTCCATATTCATCATGTTGCATGAGAAAAAATCAGATCAAAAGGGGGAAAAAAAAACACCAGAAAGAAAAAAAAAGGGAACAAACAACAACAAAAGGTGAAAATACTATGTTTTAATCCACACTCAGTCTCCACCATTCTTTCTCTGAATGCGGATGATTCTTTCCATCACAAGTCTACTGTAATTACTTTGAACCATCTCATTATTGAAGAGTCCATCAGACTTGATCATCAGAGTTGATCATCACATAATCTTGTTGTTGCTATGTACAATGTTCTGTTGGTTCTACACTTCACTTAGTATCAATTCATGTAAGTCTTTCCAGGTTTTCTGAAATCAGCCTGATTGTCACTTTTTATCAAACAATAATATCCCATTACATTCATTTAATTTAACTTATTCAACCATTCCTTAACTGATGGGTATCCATTAAATTTCCAATGCCTTATCTCTATAAAAAGTCTGCTACAAACACTTTTGCACATGTGGGTCCCTTTTCCCTTTTTTATGATCCCTTTGGAATTCAGACTCTGCTAGATCAAAGGATAAACACAGTTTAATAACCCTTTGGACACAATTCCAAATTGCTCTCCAGAATGGTTGAATCAGTACACAGTTCCACAAATAATGCATTAGTGTCCCACGTTTCCCACATCCCCTCCAACATTTATCATCTTTTCCTGTCATCTTAGCCAATCTGAGAGGTATGAAGTGGTACCTCAGAATTGTCTTAATTTGTATTTCTCTAATCAATAGTGACATAGAGCATTTAGAAATGAAATTTCTTCATCTGAAAATTGTCTGTTTATAAAAGGAGGATGCTTCTAAGAGAATATTATCTTTTTTTAAACAGTATTTTTCCAAATACTATTTGCAAAGATAGTTATCAAAATTCATTTTTATAAGGCTTTCTGTTCCAAAGGCAACCAAGTTTGTAGCATTGAGATGATAGAGTTGTCTGACTTCAAGGAAAAAATTAGGTTAAAAATGTGATGATTAGAGAGTCTGATTTCTAGTCAGTAAAAGGAAGAACTTGGAACTGGATGTATGTGGGTGACGCAGATGATAGTAGGTCCCAGAATTAGATTTGGTCATTCTAGGAATTCACAATGACCATTTTCTTTGGCAAAAGGTAGATTTTATTTAGGTAAGAGATTACAGATAAAAGGAAGAGATACAATAGACACTAGGAATGGTAAACTTGAAATAGAGTTGGAAGAACATATGAAAGATAAGTTTCTTAGTGGAATTCACAATTATCCAGTAGAAAAGGAGCACCCCCATGAGTTTGGGGATAGTCCTTAGCTGGCAGGCTAAATCCTGAAAAGGACTTAGCACCTTAAAAGAGTTAGTTAGCTGTAAGGAGAAGAAGTGGGTTTGGGAAGCATAATGAAGTTAGGGGAGAAGCCACATGGCTTGGAGGAAGGGGAAGGAAAAAGATACCACGAGACAGAATGCTCTGTGGACTGGCCCAAAGGAAGGCAGCAAGCCCATGGATTGGCCCATGAGAAGATTTTATAGGGAAAATTTAATCTCGGGGACATGACTGGGATTTCTGACAGGGCATGGTAAGGTAAGACTGCTAGAGACCCCTAGAGAGGATGGGTCTCAGGAGTTTGACATAACTTGGGTTTCCAACTGGACAACCTCCCCAGTGGATAGGACCATGAGATTAAATTGATCTCTCTACCTGCCTCAGGGATCAATTCTTTAGTTTCTTTTGATCCAACACATTATTCAGGACTTCATCAGAACTAGTTATTAGAGAAACTCTTGGACCTCAATTTCTTCATCATAAAGTGAATTTCCATGACAGAAAATGGATGGTCATTTAGTTCCTTCCTAAATCTTATAATTCTATAAATTAAGGCTATTCAACAATAGAAAGGGCTGTCTCTGAAAGTAATGGACTCTCGTGATAGGCTTTGAAGTTATAAAATTATAAAAGGTATACTTGCCTCTCCAGTGCCTTCCTATTCTTAAGATTCTGTCCTGTTAGAAATGAGTCAAAGCTTTCATTATTATTATTGCCTTATTCAAGGTTTGGAGATATTTTGATGAATAGTGTATAAGAGTAATCTCAGCTCACCCAAGGAAATCTTAAAGGAGGGGAAAAGACCCACAGGTACAAAAATGTTTGTAGCTGCTCTTTTTGTGATAACAAAGACTTGGAAAATAAGTAGATGCTCATCAATTGGGGAAATGACTGAATAAGTTGGAGTATATGAAGATGATGGAATATTAATGTTCTATAAAAATGATAAACAAGTTGATGTTAGAAAGCCCTAGAAATATTTATACAAACTGATGCTGAGTGAAACAAACAGAACCATAAATACATTGTGTACGATAACAGAAAGAATGTGCAATGATGAAATATGACAGACTTGATTCTTCTCAGTGGTTCATTGATTCAAAGCAATCCCAATAAATTTTGGACAGAAAATGCCATCTGCCTCCAGAAAAGAAGCTAAGGAGACTGAATGTAAATCAACACGTGCTACGTTCATTTCTTTTTTTCCTGTTTTTTTTTTAATCTCTCCCATAGTTTTTCCCTTTTGCTCTGATTTTTCTCTCCCAACATGATTCATAAAGTAATGCATATTAAAATAAATAATTTTTAAAAACAAAAACAAAAAAAGTTGCCTTAGCTCAGATTTTTCATTATACTTTTTAGATTTAGATATTTCCCATTATAATAATTAACATTCATACTTTAGGATTTGAAAAACCTTTTACCTTGATTATTTGAGTTGTAGCACAACTCCATGAGATAAATACCACAAGTATTATTGTTCCTATTTTACATATAGGGAGATTTAGATTCCAAAAAGTCAAATGACTTGCCATAAATAAGATAGCGAATAACTATTATAGATAGACTTGAATCCAAGTTTTCCTCCCAAAACTAGAACTTTGTTCACTCAGCTCTTCTGCCACCTTCCCTATGAAATTTCCTACACAGTGATTTATACCTTCAGCTAGTCCAGTAATCAACAACTTTGGTGGTTGATGTTAAGGTGTAAATTATACAGTCTTTAAGAGCAAGTCTCTATAAGGTTTTTTTTTTTTAGGTTTGTTTTAGTTTTGAGTTGTTTCCCTCTTCTTCCCTCCACCATGCAGCTAAACTTAACCATTTGAAGCCATCATATTTATGGGACGTTATTTGACATAATATGTGCTGTATGGTGGTGTTAATGAGTTGTTTCAGTGGTATTCAACTCTTTGGGATCCCATTTGTGATTTTCTTAACAAAAACACTGAAGTCGTTTGGCATTTCCTTCTCCAGTTCATTGTGCAGAGGAAGAAACTGAGGCAGACAGGCTTAAGTGACTTGCTCAGGCTCACAAAGCTGGTAAGCATCTAAGCCTGGACTTGAACTAAGGTCTTTCCTGACTCCATGCACAGTGTTCTAAACATTGGTATAAATCTTTATTCTAAGTCAATTAATTTTTACAATAAATCCTGATACTTCAAAATGCCCTAAAAGAATGCTTTTCTCTTTTTTTCATTTTTATCTTTTGGCTCATTGATTCTTTATAGACCAGGAGGGAAAAAAAGAATCTGTCCATAAGCAGAAGTGGCTATATTCATAGGAATAAATTTCTTTGAGATATATAGTAAGATATTTGGCAAGATTGGCATATATGGAAAACCATAGGATTGTCAAATATTAGAGTAGTAAGTCAGAATTCTAGTTGATTTGCCTGGATCATATTGGAGCGAGATGAGATAAATGAATTTTAAAGGGAAAAATAAAAAAAAAAGATTTTCCCAGTGTTCAAAATAGTTTACTGATTAAAAAGTGAAAGAAAGTAGAGTTGAGAAGGATCTAGTATTAAACATTCTAGAGGAATTTCTTTAAGAAGATTGTTCATTTGGAGCATGCGTTATTAGTGATAACAATAAAACAAAGCTAGGATAAGGAGAAACAAAGGAGGAGAAAGAAAGACAAAGGAAGAAAGAGGCATTGGGCAAAATGATGATCTATGTAAAAGTAACAGTTTGATGGAATCATGAAGGTGTCACTGTGAGACTATTATTCAATTTTCTTTAGAAAGTAGAAGGCATTACAATTTGCTATTGGATGGATGAAGTGGGTATAAGTAGAGCAAAAACTGGTTTTTGACCTTAATATGAATTTCTTTGTTGCTTGAACCTTGAAACAGCATGACTTCTGAAAGCAAGCACTGAATTACTAGATCTGATAAATTGTGGATAACGCAAGGGGAAGCTTCATGCCCACATTTTTCTTAGGAGCCCATATTATAGACCCTCCTTATACATCATAATAGATTTCTGTTTGGTTCTGTAGCAATTAAATCCTCTTAAATCACAGCTAATCTATATTGTTTTTCAGAAGCACTACATTATAAGGCATTAGAACATTGTGCCTGGAGTCAGGAAAGACCTTAGTTCAAGTCCAGGCTTAGATGCTTACTAGCTTTGTGAGCCTGAGCAAGTCACTTAAGCCTGTCTGCCTCAGTTTCTTCCTCTGCACAATGAACTGGAGAAGGAAATGCCAAACCACTTCAATGTTTTTGCTAAGAAAATCACAAATGGGATCCCAAAGAGTTGAATACCACTGAAACAACTCATTAACATCACCATATAGCAAATAATACTATACTGAGGTTCTAGAACATTATTAACCATAGCATGTAAAGAAAATACAATAGATTAATAATAAAAATATGTAAAATCATATTAACACTCATAACTTCAGGTTGATGTGATATAGTGAAATAAATGTTGGATATGGAATCAAAACATCTGGTTCAAATGCTGACTCTTCTTCTTACTAATTACATTATCTAGGGAAATCACTTTACCAATCTTTACCAAGTTTCCTCATTTGTAAAGAAAGGAAGTTTGAAATACATAATGTGTTAAAATCACATCAAGGCTCCAGGTTGATAACAGTGCTCATTACCATTAAAAAAAATGAATTAATGCCTTTCTTCCTTTGATCTGAAAACCAAGGAGTGCTAGGGACCTAATTGATATAGTAAGGGACATAGAACACAGGGAAGAGACAAAGATGACTCTAATAAGTACCCAAAGTTCTAATTTCCCGACCTTAGACCTTACCATAAATCCATTCTATTATATTCAATGTATTGTCTGAACATTTGTTTTGCATGAAGTACTGTATTAGACACTTGGCCTGAGGAGGATAATATAAATATGTAATGTGCTATTACTCTCAAGAATCTTACACAAAAGATGTGTTTTGTAGAGACCCATAGTATCTGTACCTGAAACATTTAAGGAATAGAACAAGGCAGAATTTCCTTAATTTGGGGGAAAGGGAAAAATATAAGAGAATCAATAAATACCTCTTAAATGCAAAGCTCACTAATTCATTGACTTCAATATAAGCAAGAGGGTTGTTCACTTAACAAAATTAAATTTGAGAGAAATCCAAAACACAAAAGAATATTTTTTTTAAAGACAAGGCTCTGTAAGGTGCTTACAATTAGGTATTTGCATTAGACCTTTGAGGATTTGAAGTGAAACGTCTCCTGCTATGTGAAAAAAAAAAAAAAACCATTTTTTCTGTCCAAAAGGTTTCCCTTCACCTCTACCCCCATTCTGTACCACTATTCATAGAAATCAAAAAGGGAAGCTAGTAAATATGTGAAAGATGTCTAAACAAAACACCTATTGCAAGTGTGTTCTCTTTTACTATAAAAGGATACCATTTAATGTCCTTTATAAAAAAGAACTCAAAATAACAAAGTGGGATAGTAACTTTTTTATTTCATTACGTTCTTAGTTTTCAGGTTGAATCAAATGAGCAAAACTTCCTTGGTCTTTTAACAATTTCAATTTGTGAAAATATATTCAAATATGATTGTACTAGTACATTACAGTGAGATCTCAATTAATGTGATTAAATGAATTCCTTTAAATGGTAGTAGTATTCAAATTTGAACTTCATATTTCTATTCAGCTAGAACAAACAGCTATATTTTACATAATTACAGCTTTGTATAGTGAGAATTTGAATACATGCCACTACTTCAGGGCATTATTTGCACAAATTTGGACCTCACCAAAATTGTATTACTTTATTCACAGTAATTAGCTACAATCTAAAATTCTCAGAGGGTCTTATATACAACTAAAGACATGAATATGATTCTTACAAATGAGTAGTTATTATGACCTGTTTAAATATGTATTGAGGAATCAGAAGCCATGAAATTACCATTTCTTTTTCTTAAAAAGCATATCCATACTGTATACAGCCATTCTATTTTATGTGTTTTGCATTATTTTTCCTTCTTATGAATTTGGAATTCACATAAAAATCACAACTAAGATTCAGGAAATTTTTTTGTGTCTTGGAATTTGGTGTGATCACACTTATTTGCTATGTATGTATAGCTATATATAGGTTGATCTATATATTGGTAGAAGCAAACTTGTAAATGAATTGCTCTGGGATTTTGTCTGACTTAAGCGTTTTTATTTATTTCAGTTTTTGCATTGAAAACATTACATTTCTGTTTCCTTATAGAGTAGTGTATCAAGAGCCTGTGTATGGCAATAAATTACTGCAGGTATGAAGTCTCAACTGATGGAAAAACTCATCACTTTGACTGTGGATTTGCTGTGAAATCCTACTAACAAGCAAACTATGGGGTGGGGGGCTTTTTTCATACAGGCAAAAGAGGAAGGATCTAGGCAACTACATTTTCCAGTTTTTATCTTTATTAATTATAGAAAAATGAATATCTAAAAATTTACATATATCTTCTAATACTTAGACCATAGATATAACGATCCAAACCATAGACCAGACACTACAGTCACTTCACCTGGTTTCACAACTGATACTAATCAACACGAGGTAGATAATCTATTAGTAATCTACACACCAATGAGAATGGATCATTAAAACAGAAGGTCACATCAATTGTTTTTAGCCTAAAAGGGCTTAGCTTGAAGCCATGTTTGCCATATTTGCCCAGTGCTAAAACAGGGGTTAATTTGATAACCTCATTGAGGCAACTCAACAATCCAAGGGACAAATTTGGTTGTTATGCTGAATTGGGTTTTTGTCAGTTATCTGAATTCAATCCACATAGTTAAATCAATAACCTAAACTGAGCCTCAGTGTTAGGATAACTTTCTTTTATTTTAATGCAGTAAAGCCAAACACTATCTGTGTCATTCTAACCTGAGCCTATCCACTGCTCCAATTTTCCCTATATTTTTTATCATATTGAAAATATTTCCTGAGTTGGTGAATTTATTAGTCTTACAAAGGCAAATGAGGCAGTGAAACTGTAAGTGTTTGTCTGAGAATGCAAAGTTTTTGGCCATTGTCATTTTGAAATTCAATGAAACCAGAAAAAAAAAAACTGGGAGTAAAGAAAGTGAAAGTAGAAATTTCTAATAGTCTGTTTAATAACAACTCAAATTAGTTTCCCTGTGAATTGTTGACCACTTTCACTAAAAATTGATGATAATTAAGGTTAAAAACCCTTAAATAAATAAATTCATTTGTCACCATAGGAATTTATAAAGCTCTAGGGAAAATATTAATTTTAAAAACTTGGACCAAGTCATACAAAAACATGCCATATTCTTAAATGGTTATATGGTTTTGGCAGCTGTCCCTTTCTTCTCCTTCTTCTCTGCATCTCTTGCCTATCCAACTTAAGAAAACCCAGAATGTGAAACCTCAAATTATTAAACAGATATTTTAGCAGAGCTGTATTTCACTTCATAAAAATATTCACTTAAGAGTACTTTTAAATACTAAGATCTCCCCAGCACATTTAGATTATAAATTGATATATAGCTATTTGAGCCATATAAAGGAGCACATTATCGCTAAAGCCCCTAAGGTACAAAAATGAAGTCCAACTGAATTTTTAATACAGAATGCTTCCAGTGAACCCACTGTAGTTTTCAGGATGTGATGGCCACCTATAGAATGGACTCAGATTTTCTTTGTCTCAATTCCAAATAATCCAGGTAAAAATGTAATGTTAAAGATTTAACAAAACAAATAAAACTACAATACATCATTGATAATGTTAACTTGTGATTTTCTAAGTCAATATGTGGCCACAGAAAGCCAAATTTTTTTTGAGTTTGATACAACTTTACTAAAGTATTATGGAATTAACTTTCCAAATAGGCTTCTAGTGGTCTTCCTACAGCAATTAGTTACTCCAAAGAAAAATGGAGGAATTTGACTCTCAATATTTGTAAAATAGCTAAATTGAGATGTACATAGAACCTTTTATTTTCTTTAACAGCATCTGAGAAATAAATATAAGCAACAATGCAAAATTAAATCCTGCCTTCTACATTCTATTGTTTTCCTATATTGGAATAATAGCAAAAACCAAAACCAAACAAAAATAAATCAGTAAATAAAAACCCTCTCCACAATTGTCAAAGGATGTCATTTATTTTAAGCAACCTATTCTATATGAAAGCAGCCTGGCCACAGGGTAGTTAGGAGCTCTCCTTGCTAGGCAATTCTATGGAACCTTGAAAGAGCTCTAGTTATGCTCAGTGAGCTACAAAATATGAGGCAATAAAACTGATTAGAGTCACCTGTTAGAGAAGCAAATTAAAGTAATTTGTAATTTTTTTGATCATTTTACAGTATGTGCACATGTACACTGAGTTAATGCACAAATATGTCATGCTCTTAATAGGAATTTCATAGAAAAAAATTGAAAGAAAAAAATTTCTCAAAATGCAGGCATTAAGGTTTCTAGCCACTTGATGTTTCCCCTCTACCCTTTATTGTATGTTTCAATTATCAGATATATTGTGGAGACCAAAATTTACTTCTGCTATTTTAGACACATTGTTTCTTTAGGACTTTTATAAATTGTTACCTTGACTCATGAATGAGAGATTCTTTGAATAGACTTGTAAGAAACAAAGGCTTCAGTGTATTGTTCCATCATATGGAGAGACAGAAATGTTTCCTCCTAGTCTGATCATATCCATTAAATAAAAGTAGATGAAGGACTCCATTAAAAATTTCCAAAGGGCTACATTCATTGGACAAAAGGACCACAAATGTAATAGCACAGATGTTGTATATAGTCTGAATAAGCCAACAGAGACCATGTGAACTATTTTCAGGCATTTTCAAGATACTAATTTCTACCACTCCCATTTTTGTCACTGTAATTGACTCATATCTCTACCAACTTAGAAAGAAAAGATACATAATAAGTATTATTGGAGAGATGTGGGACCATAAAAATACTTACTGAATACTCACTGAATCACGATTTCTGAGACACGAGGATGCTGGTGGAAGAATTTTACCAAAAAATATATTTTAGAAGCTATTTTAGAAGTTCACATCCTCAAATATATCTCATTGTTAATGCCTCTGAGAAACCAACCAGACAATTCTTGTCCTAACTTGATTTTCAAAACATTTGCTTATGAATTTAGTCATCCTTGATTGTACAATATAAAAGCTGAGAAACAGCATAAGGTAGACATCAAAAAGACTCTAAATTTCTGCATCTCTGTCATGTAAGTTGAGATTTGGTAGAAAATGTGACTTTTTACCAGTACGAGAAGTAATTTGGCTTTATATTTGGATCATACCTAGAATAAACTAATCAATTAACTTTATTCCACTTACTAATCTCTGATTGTAAAGCAAATCATTTTAGTCACACAATGGTCTCTTGGACCTTTTCTTTTAATCTTCCTTTTTTTTCCTTTCTTTTTTTTCCTTCCTTCCTTCCTTCCTTCCTTCCTTCCTTCCTTCCTTCCTTCCTTCCTTCCTTCCTTCCTTCCTTCCTTCCTTCCTTTCTTTTTTTACTGAAGGTATCTTTATCCCAAAGTCCCAATAGTCCCCTGTCAAAAATAACTTAAAGAGATAACTTTAGAGATGTCGAAAATAACTTGAGGGGACAATTTCCCAGAAAAAGGAATTCTTCCAAGATTGTTAATAAATAATGTGCTAAATATTTGGCAGACAAAAAATATAAATTGACCCAAATAAAAACCTGGGCTGAGGGCAAGAAGGGAAAGTTGCTTGAAAAAACAAACCATTTATCATAAAATTTGAAGATTGTCTTGGTTCACCTTTGAGAGGCTTCAAAGATGGTGTCAGTATAGAGCAATCACCACTACACTCTCATTTAGAATTTGGTTGCCAACCAAGTTGAACTAACATATCCTGAAATAGGATTTTATTGAGAACAGTTTCCATCTTCCTGCCCCCTTCATCTCTCATTTCTTTAAGCTGTCCCCAACTTGGTATAGTAAGAAGAGCCAGAAGCAGTTCCCATTGAACACCTGCTAATTTGACTTAGTATCATAATCATTCTGAACTAAGTGCCATGACCTGGCCAATGGCTAATTGGTAGGGAGAAATATGTCCTCCCAGCAGTGAGTTGAATTGTTAGGTATGGGCCACAGCCCACATTTCTAGAGAATATGGGATGATGAATTATCATTAGAATCTGAGTGGTCTTTGTTATCAGTGGAGACTGGAACCCATTTGTTAATTGTGCTAAGATCATTTGGAAATGGTTGATGTATCACCATGGTCTATTGAGCAAGGAGCTCTGCTGTTTTCACAGTTTGATAAATCAATGCATCATTGCACACAGTTCCTTTCAAACACGTACATTCACTTGTCCTCTCTGCTTAATTGAACAGCTGCAATTACTGTTACATACAAGTGAATGTTAATTATTTTCACATTCCTTCACAATAATGATTTTATTTACAAATTAGAAGACTTTATCACTTTTTCAATGTAAAACAAATACACTGGCTGAATCATAGTGATATGTCATGTTGTGTATCATTGGCTGAAAATATTAATTTCAAAAAAAATCTTTCCCTCTAAACGTTGAGAAATGTTGACTAAACATTATTAATATTCATATATAAGGATAATTAACATTCTTACAAAATGCATACAAAATGAAAGTTCAGTAGAAAATTTGTTTCCAAACAATATTCAGTTAGATTTAAAGCTTAAATCTTGACATGCAAATGGGGTTGATACTAAACTTTTTAACTGTTCAGTGTGATTATTACTTATACCTTTCTTTGTATTTAGTTTAAATTAACCTTGTAGTTAGAATGATAGTTTTTGTGTAATAGTCCTTTGAGCATTGCTTCAGTGTCTGTCAGCTAATAATGCTTTTGATTGTTTCATATTCCTCAAGTCAAACTTGTTGTTTTTTTAGGGTGGTTATGCTGCCTACCGGTATGCCCAACCCGCCACCGCCACTGCGGCTGCCTACAGTGACAGGTAAGTCCTCTATTATTATTTATAAGGACTTGTACATTTATGAAGTTGATGGGAAAAATATTATACCTCAATTTTCGCAAAACTGCATGAGTAATAGAGAAAACACAGAAAGTTCAGTTGTATGGATACTGGTTCTTATAGAGCTATAAAAGAGAAGTATGAATGCTTTAGCCAGATAAATCCTAGGTCTCTGTCATAACTCATGAGACAGAGATGATCTGTGCCCCTTAACATACTCTCCAGATCTCTCCATACACAAACACACAAGGACATATCACAGAAACATATACACATTACCTTAAAACCCACCACCAACATTATTTTATGGATTCATGGACTCAGAATTGGAAAGTACCTTCAAGATCATTTTGTCTGAGCTGCATATTTTCCAGATGAGGAAATTTAGGTCTGGAATAGTTAAGTGTCTTGTCAAAGGTCACATAACAAGACTTGATAGTCATAGTAATTCGACTAATTCTGAGGCAGAAAATGGAAGGTAGTCATTTAGGGAGTGATTTACTTTCCAGTCCTTCCTCTTTTGCATCAGGTCAAAGATTTCCTTCACTATATATTTTAAATTTGGAGTCATACAAGAGGACTCAGCTCTCAGTTTGGGGTAGGGGAAGGGAATGATGTGAGGTGTGAAGAGGGGGCATATGTAATATTTTAAAAAATAAACTGATTTTGGTCATACCCAGACCTTGGTTAGTGCAAGAACTGGTCAGAATTTACCTAAAGTTAGACTGCCTTAGAAGTAGTGTCAAAATACAGCAAGAGTGTGTGGGTGTGGATGTGAGTGAAAGAGAGAGGCAGATGGGAGGAGAGGTGGGGGAGAGGGACAAATAGGGAGGAAAAGAGGGAGTGGGTAGATAGAGACAGAGCAGGGGTGGGAAAGAAGAAGAGAAAGAAAAGAAGGGAAGAGGGAAGGAGAGGAGAGAAAAGGACAGAGGTGGACAAAAGGGGGGGGGAGAGAGAGAGAGAGAGAGAGAGAGAGAGAGAGAGAGAGAAAGAAGGGGTGAATGAAGGGAAGATAGATTTAGGAGTTAATTTAGGGTCAGCAGAGCAGTGCATAAGTAGGAAGTCAGTAATATTTTTTGTCTCCATTGCCATAACAACAGGTCCCCTGGAAAACTGTATTTCAATTAAATGCAATTCGTCGATGCCATTTTCTGAGAACACATTGTGAATGTTAAAAATGCTCTGCATGCTTAGTTGCCATAAAAAGTGCTTCTTCTGGTAATGACTTTTTTTTTAATTAAACAATGTTTCATGAATAAATAAAAAAATTGCATGTGTGGCTGAGGCATGCTGTATCTATCAGACAGGTAAGCAGTTACTTTATATGACTCTTGAACCAGTAACAGCAGCAGCAGGCACTGCTCTATATGCCTGGCCTGTCGTCTCTCAGTTCCTCCATAAGGTTAACAGTGGCGTGCTTAATCAGTAGTTTTCATTCCATTTTCACAAAGGTCTGTTGTTAGCATGTTGCAGCTACAGTATTCTTGTGTGATCTTATAAAGCCAGATAAATTCCTAAACTTTAAAAGCTATATTTTAGCAATCATAAAAGTAAACTTTTTTTAAAGGTCATTTAGGGAGCTACAGTTCAGATCTCACTATCTCTTGGAACAAAGAGCATTATTGGTTTGGACTTTTTTTCCTTCTTTCCCCTCCCTACCCCTCAAGAAGTTTTCGAGGTTATAGGAGAACTCCAAAGAAACCAGATTGCTATCTGGATGCAGTTCTAAATGAATAAAACCAAAAAACAATCATTTATCAAAGATAAAATATCAAAATTATATATATCTCTCTCTATATATATATATTTCTGTCTTCAGTATTTTTTGATGCTGGATGAGAAGACAGACAGGGTTAGCAAGGCTCATAAAGATGATGGTGAAACTGATGACCTCAAGATAGTTATATAAATGAAAAGATTCAGTGAGATTATAGTCTATACACAGAAAATTCACATGTTATCAATCATTAGTAATGCACTAAAATCCTAGATAACTTATGATAATATATCTAGTATGCTAAATTTTCAAATACTCACATTGTGTGTAATTACAATGGCAATTTCAGTCTTCTGTATAATTATGAATCTTCACTGTATTTCTGTGAGTTTTTATCCATGTTCTCAGAATAAGTGTATATTTGATCTCATCTCCCCCCCACTTGAATAAGGTTTAACTATAAATCTATAATTTAATGCTTTCTTCTATGACAGCTTCTTAAACATTTTAAAATAAATAATGTAATGTTTTTCTTTTATGGAATTATTTGACAATTTGGATGCCTCAAAATGCATTTACCTCCTAACAAATTAAAGTTTTCATTGAAGTTTTATACAGGACAGGTATTTGTGAATTTATGTGTTAAGGAGTTTCTTATTTGGTTTAGATATTTTTATCGCCCACACATATCACTGGGCAATCGCCCTCAATTTTGGTAAAACTTGAATATGTAATTCCTACTTTAGTGCAACAGTTCTAGTTCAGAAAACTACGGGAATATTCTCTTATCTGCGTTAACAATCCTTTTTTGATGGTCAAATTATAGGTAGGTCTTGCACATTTGGTCTAATTGATTGCGTTTGATATTGAGTATAAATCCCGATTTAACTTATTTTTTAACATAATACTTACAGCACATGTAAATATAACATCAAGGCAAATGCAACGTATGGTACCCTAAATTGCCATGAAAAGATAATTCTTAATATACTATTTATGGTGTGGTTTGTAAAGTGTATATATGTATGACAAATTGCAAGGGTACATTTTGTTACAGACAATCCTTAGGAAGGAAATAAGGAAAGGAAGATGTATTTGGACAAGATATTTATGGGGGGGGGAATGTGAGACTAAGAAAATAATACATGAATTTAAATTCAGCACATAGAGTTATTCAGCAACATCTCTTCTAGAATTTTCTCTTGTTACTTGTACAAGGTGTTTTAAAAGTCTTTTACAACCTAAAGCTGCACTAAAACTTTTGGGGCACTCTGTGTATTGGTACCTTTGTCCAGCAAGACATAAGGACATCAGTAATGTCAAGTAACTAAGAGAAAGTCTCAAGTGGGGTGGGAGAGAAAATTCTAAAGAAACAAAAAAATTCTTTTAACATTAGAGAAGTGCAGGAATGAAGAAGGCTTTGATAATATTTAATGGTTAGTAATAGAATAAAGACAGACATATGCCATCATGTGAACTATTAACAAATTAAATCTGGCATTTACTCTGTAATCATACATTACTTCAGTGACTTTTTGAGAGGGAGAGATCAGTGCTGAAGATTATCGTTTCCCACTGTGGCAAAATTTTACCTTTTATCAGCACCAAGTTCTCATCAAATTAAAGATTCTGGGCCTTTGAAGAAATTGAATTACAATTTTATTGGAACTATTCAAAAGGCTCTTGAGACAAGCACCTCATGGATTCTCTGCAATAGTCTTTAGTTAAAAGATCACATGATGTTGACTTTGGGCATTCTTAATGGCTCTGACAATTTGCAAGAATTAAGATGTCTTATTTGGGCAGAGATTAATATATAACAGACAACTAGTTGGCATAATAAAATTTTAGAGTTTGTGAAAGAACTTAAGGGGTCTATACAAACATCTTTTCCTTGGAATATAATAAGTATTTGATAGGTAACAAATCTCACCCAAGCAAACAGTACCTTCTTATGTATCTCAGATGTGATTTAAGGAAAACTGGCAAAGCTATCAAATTAGATTTTTGTGAGACAGCCAATCAGAGCATGGCGAAGGGGTGTATTGTATTCATTTGTCATTGCATGTTCACTTGATGTTGCTAGAATGTTTGTAATGCTGTAGTGGGTTTGACAGGTCCATCACATTAGCTCAATGAATGGCTTGCTTGAATTAAGCCCAAAGGCAGGCTTATTTTTTTTTATTATTGATTGGCTATTGGTTCTGTGTTTTATGACTTGATTGTTGTTGTGTATTTGAGCAAAGAAAAGTTTCCTGCATAATGAATTTTGCCAGCAATATCTGGGTAAATGTATATGTGTACATGTTTTCCAAACATACATTTTCTTACCTGAAAGGCAAATAGACTTTACACTAGTCCTGTAAGGAGATCACAATAATATTCACAATGAAATATCCTAATAAATATGGACATATCACACTTGAAGCATATATACACATGGCAACCTCCCTAAAATGTAGATTATGCTAGTTTTCTTCAAGAATTGATGATAAATCTGTTCCATTAATAGTTGGATAATCATTGAGCTAGTTGGGACCTTAAAAATAAATACATGCTTGTTCTTCCTTTGCTTAAGATATATGCTACACACGTTTTGAAACCTTATAGGGACATAATCCATTAGTGAATACCAAACAACTTTTAACATACTGTTTGGGGGAATTATATCACTCACTAGTTTTCCTCATAACTAATCCCATATGAAATATAGATCAGGTAAATTTTTCATATGGGTTCTCTAGCAGTATATAGATATGCTTCTAAAGGTGTATAAGTGTATATATAAAATCAGCTAGACTATATATCTATATCTATATCTATAGAGATATATAGATATAAAATCTAGCTAATCATCTCTTACAAGAAAAGGTACAACTCAGAAATGATTAGTTTTTTCCTTAGTGCTATTATGTCTGAATAGATATGACTGAGTTAACTTTTAGTTGGTAAGGTATGTCTAAGTCCAACACTCCTTTAGCAGTTCTTTAGTAACTGAACTTAATTGAAACAAGTCTTGGAATCAGAGGAGAATATCCTGGCAAATCCATGTGCCTGTCAAGTAGACTCTTTTCTTGGGGGAAAATATTCTTTGAGAGGTAGCTGAGGATCTAGACAATCAGCATTTCTGCTAAGGATGAGTCCTAATCTTTGGATCACTAAGATATATAACTTAAAGCAAATATGCCCTTTGTTCTCTCAATAACTGTGATTTTAGACCTTATGGGAGAAAATATATGCTGAGGAAATGAACATCCCAAAATAAGTTACACATTCCACTTTTGCTTCCTTAAGTCAAGATTTTAACTGATAAAAATAGATTAGGTTTAAGTTGATTTCCATTAATGTTAACTGCTGTTTTATACAATCTAGGCTTATATTTCTTTTATACAGTAATAAATAATAGAGAAATGCTGTTGTTAAAATTGACAGCCTGATAATTTCATTTGAAATGATATCACATTTCATTTGGGGTCCTTATAAAATGATATATACTAAAAATTTAGGGGTTGACAGCATATAAAACATAATAGCATCTTCAATGGAAAAGTTAATTTACCATTTAAGATTTTTGTGGAAAGATTAATTTTTTTCAAATTGTTGCACTTTAAACATTTAATGGCTAGACTTTTTATGCCATGCAGCAAAGTAGAGAATATTCAAGCTGTGAAATTAAGTTAATGAGAATGGGCCAATCATCTTAGACAAAGAAGTAAAACTCCATTATTATTAGGGGCTTCTCTTATTTGAATCAAACCCCTATTTGGCCTATAATGAAAAGTTAGAAGTATTACTACACAGTTTCGTTCCCAACTAAGTCTCACTACTTTAGTCCAAAAGGGGGCTTACTTTGACTAAGTAACAGAAGGAAGGAAATGGACTATTTTACAAATCTTTATAAATGACTTGTACTGAGAGGAGTTGGGATTTAAATAGAGATTCCAGTTCATCCAAAGTCTGCTTTATAAAGCAGGAGTACATTAAAACTTCAGAAACAACAGAAGTCCATTGGATTACATAACAACATTTCAAAATTTCATTTGAAAGACAATTGAGTAGCTCCATTTCAAAGAATTCAATGGATTCAAGCATTAATAAAAACAAAAAGTTACAGAAGTTTATGATAGGGAATGCTGTCTTAGTTTCTAGCTTATGGCATATATTAGCCAGGCAAAGATTACTCCTCTGTTTCCATTTTGTTGGTAGTTTTTGCTCTCTTAAATTCAATATCCAGGAAAATGCAAGTCAAAAGGCCATGTCAACTTGCAATAACACCGTAGCATAAAATTTCAAGCCACTGTTCCAGTTTGAACACATAGGTGAATGGATTATCATGTCCAAAAGCATCAATAAAAATCATACAGACTAGTTTAATAGTTATTTATATAGCTGGTCTCCTTTATTCCCCTTTTAGAAAGAGTAAGTAAAGCCAATTATTACAGAGGATGTCAGTAGACATTCAACAATGTCCTTCAGTGCAACTGAAGAAGTTTCGTACTCATTATTAATCCCACTTGAGGAAAATAAAGTTATTTTTATCATTTTGTAATCTATAAGACAGAGCCCAGAAGGGTTTTTTGTTACTGTTGAAAAAGAGGATTTTATCTTCTGTATTGCAGATGTAGATTCAAGATGGATACATTTCAGTTTAGATATCCTTGCTCCTAGAACAATGAATATGATGTAGGATATGAGTAATGAAAGTAAAATTTTAAAGCATTGAAGACCTTGCTTGCCTATTTTCTAATCTGGATACACTTTTTTGCTAAAAATTCAATTGTACAAGAAAAAGCTGACTTTTCAATTTGGGGGCAGGACACCAGGGCATTCATACAAATTGACACAGATCAAGTTAAATTGTTGAGATACTTGTCTGAAAATATTATCTATAATTAGTTCTATGTTAATTGTGATAGATGTTACTGTAAATCAAATCATAATTTAGGGAAAGTCATTATTTAAATTAACCCCACAGAAAGTCCTTTTGTAAAGTGAATAATATTTTTGAGCATGAATAATCTTGCAATTTATCTGTTTTCTTAAATGTAAATTTTCATGCTTTATTTTTTCAGAGGTTTAGAGATGTGCTGTCCTTCCTCTCTATGCATCTTTTCCTACCAAGTAGGAAATGAACATCTAGATTATAGATTTTTCTTGCCCAACCATCCATTGCCCTTTTGTTTTTCAACTTGAAGTTCAGAATTACTTAAAAGAGGACATGAGAATTACTCAATGAAATCTATTTTCTGAGTAAAATTCTATGATGAGATTCTAAATGGACTCAGAAAGAAAAAAAAAGGATAAAAAGTAACATACTGAAAATAGTTTATATTCACTTAAAAATATTTCATATATTAAAGACTCGGTGATATTTAGCCTCTGTGATCACTAATGAATTTGTCTCTGAATTTCTTTCATATATATATTTCTTTAAAAAGAAAAAGAATGAAAAAGTACTAGAGATCATGTTCAAGAACAAACCAGTTATACATTTGCCCCATAATCTAAAATGGTTTCTTAACAAATAATATGCTCTGTTGATTGAATATGTAATTAAAGAGGGCTTTTAAAAAATGCAATAGTCAAATGACTGAGACAACATGGAACTTGGGAGATATTAGAAGAGATTCTAACCCAATAGACCAAATCTGTCACAGTCAATTGGATTAGCATTTTGCCAGCGACAGGACAAGCCATAATATCTTCTTTAATCATGTCAGAACCTAATGTTGCAACATTTTTTGACAGGTATTTGATTTGATAGACCATAAATAAACAAATAAAGGATATATCTAAGTATTCTGAGACAGAATTCTTCAAGTATGAAGATTTTAAAAGTGGGTAATGATTGACAATCCTGTGTAGCAGGCAGGTTTAAGAAGGCAGACTGGCTAGATTTTTCTGTAATGAGACCAGTCAAATGTGGATATTTTAGATGAGTTAGTTATATCTGACGTAAAGAACATAGAAAAAAGTAATTCAGTAGAATTCAAGGGAAGAAACGAACACCAGAATGGTAGCTCAGAGACCATTGTGAGAATATGATAATATAAAAAAGACATACATAGTTTCTAGAGATTTCTAATGGTTTGGTTTTTGTCAAAGAAATAAAGCATATGTAACTTATAACTAAGTTGAATTATTTCTATTTTTTAGGCGGAATATAACTTTTTTAATTACAGTTTTTTCTTTAAATAAAAGTTTGTGGATTACCTATAAGTTCTTACTCTGTAGATATTTGCTGAAACTTAATTTATTTTCCCCAATTAAATGACTAGGCACACACATTACATTTTTTAAAATTGGTTTTGGATATGCCCTCTATATATATCACAATCCTGTCATACCTTAGACTTTATTCATGATTGGCTATTACAAAAAACAACAATAACAATGATAATAAATAAAATAAAATCATCCCCTTGTAGCTGACCTTTTGAAGCTGAGTATTTTTTTCACGTTAGCTAGACTATTCCTCGGATAAGAAAAATCCAAGACTGACACCAGATACCTACATTAAAAAAGGCTTTCCATTTGGGCCTGCTAGAATGTGTACTTACCAACACATATAAATGAGTAGAGCCACTGGAATCAAACTTACTTGGAAGTTTCCTTGGAAAATGTACACACATATACTGGTAATTTATTATTTTTGTTTTTGCTAATTTCTGTTTGAATGTTGGCCTCTCAAAAATTTTCTAAATAATTACATAGCATATGCATGTGGACAGTGTGGAGCAGAAATGAGTTATCTTTCATAGCATTTTCCATGACTTGGATCATATTGACTGATTCCTTTGGAATTAGAAACTCATCAAAACCATGACTCATTTCATATTCTATTGAAAAGGAAAAATGACTAGAAGTAGGAGATTCATCAGATAGTATATTCACTTAACCATAAAGGCCCATGTGGTTTATTTTTGGGAGAGTTTACATTGGAGTTGTTGAAGCAAATATCTCAATATTCAAATCAAATAAATGTATTTCTTTTAATTATCTGATTATTTTAGACAAACATAAAGACCTGAATGATATGATGAAATATAATTACAGAGGAAAAACATTATTAGATTGGTATATATTTCTCTGAATGTCCAAGAGATACATATCTTTAATAAGTTTAAATCAGTGATTCCCAACCTTTTTGGAGTGATAAGATTCTTGAATTCTTTAATTTTGATATGACTACTATCCTATTTCTTTCTTTCTTTCTTTTTTTGGTCAGACCTGTGATTTTATTATTATGAGGAACTCCTAGTGTGAAAATTCCTTAAACTAATATGATTCATTCACTTCAACAAGTTTTTAGTGAATTGTTATAGGGACAAAACAGTTGCTGCAGTAAAAAGCTTATATATTGATCTATAACTTAGAGTCTTAGAAAGTTGCTTGCGGCCCTGAAAGTTTAAGAGACTTACCAATTGTTTATATAGCAATAGTCCCACATAATGATACCTAACTCTTCTTAGTACCACAGTGTAGTATTGTATACCTCCCATGTAGGCAGATGATATTTATTCTTTGAAAATTTATTATTTGTTCTGTTTTTTGGGATACTTGCTTTTTTAGCCACTTAAAAAATACTTTCCAGTATTATACCGGAGTTTTTCATTGTACAGTTAAACAGATAACTTT
The DNA here is from genome assembly GCF_016432865.1 of Antechinus flavipes. Lineage (NCBI taxonomy): Eukaryota > Metazoa > Chordata > Mammalia > Dasyuromorphia > Dasyuridae > Antechinus > Antechinus flavipes. The sequence continues at coordinate 305,578,162 of NC_067398.1, read as the reverse complement.
ATTCAAATAGTAGTGGAGCCAAGGAGCAAGAGTAGACAAAGAAACCTTTGAAAATTTTAAAGCATGTGCAAACACAAGTACATGGCTAACTTAATTTGAACTTGATGTCAAAAACATAGTTTTCAAGCATTCTCCCTAGAATTCTTCCATTCTACTTTCTAGAACAAATTTTATTTTTACTTTTTTCTGGACTTCCAAGTTTTTAATAAATATAATATAATATCTAGCCACTACAAGCTTCATGAACTCATAAGAGTGCTTTTCTTTTACTAAAAATTTTGAAGCTTGTCCTCTTATCCCCGTGTTTAACCCTCAACCCCATTTCCTCCAACATATGGCCTGTAACAACTCATGGTTCAGGCCTTTCCACTGTGGCTAATTCTATCAGTAAGTATTTATTGTATTTACTGCATGCCAGGAACTGTTTAAGTACTGAGGAGAAAAATCCAATGAATGAAACAATCCTTACTCCTAAGCAGCTTCCCCAAAAGTTTCATTTCCACTTCCATCAAATTTATCTACCTTAGCCCAGTCTTTCAGGGTCTGCTCTCTGTCAGTATATTAGTCACATTAAACTAATGTCTTCTGAAGTGTTAGCTATATGACATCTTAATCATCAAAACTGAACCCAAGCATTTGATGAAAAGGTGTTTTAGTCCTAACAATTTAACAATAGAGATAGCATGGAATGCCACTATTTTGGTATTTAATCTTAATTACAGATTAAAGCACACCTCTACTATATTCAAGTAGAATACATAGTGTAAAAGTGTCCTCATAAGCATAAATAAATAAATAAATTAATGACAACACTAAATCTGACTTTAAGAATCATTTGCTGAAGGCACCTCTAAAGAATTTCTCAAATACATTTTTCACTTCAAAAAGCTAATGATTTTACTCTGAGTTTCCTGTAATCCCAAATATGATCCATTGTAAGCTTTTAACTAAAAAAAAAAAAAAACCCAATTTATTTTAAAAATGTTGAATTAATAGGGTCTAAAAGAGAGAACTTTTGGTTTAAGTCAAAGGATATATAAAGGATGTTCAGGGAGATGTGAGGAGCCAAGCTATGCACAATAAATATATATTATTACAATATTCTCATTTCATACTTATGTTTCTTGTACATATTACTATGAGCCCAAACTCTCATAACCTTTTAAAAGGAAGAATAAATTGTGTATATCTGTATACACACATAGCTATGTATGAAAAGAGGTAAACAACATGTATATATAACAAATCTGTAATGTGTTTACACACATACATATTATACATATATAATTGATTCCATCTATTTGTTAAAAGATCAGTTACTAATTTTATTGCAAGATTATTGCTCAAAAAGACCATTTATAAGAGTAATAAAAGACAGTGTTTAGCAAGCTAAATATTTATCCATTAGAACAAAAGGGAAATCTTTCATCATATTTCATAAACATAGATCTCAAAAACATTATGCACAGACATATGTATATATGAATACATATACACAGCACACATGTATTTTTGTATATAAAATGCCATATGTATGTGCTTTATATTTATACATACATAATTATGGTTCTATATATTTTTTTCTTCATGCTATTGCTTATAGTCATCAGATAACAGACTTAGAGTGAAAGGGTGCTTAGATATCATTTAGGTCACCTCCCAAACTCCTAATTTTATGGATGAGGAAACTGAGGCTTCCAGATGTGTAGTAACTTGCCTGTGGTTTTACACATTATAATAGAGTCTCAGCTCAGATGTGAACTAAGATTCTTTGATACAAGTTGTAGCATTCTTTCCAGTACAACTCACTGACTCTTCAAGAGTTTTTGTTTTTCTGTTAGCATCCCTAAAAATCTTCATACTTCTAGTTAAGAACAAAGTTCTCTAATTGGAATTTTTTTAAAGACTTAGATTTTCTATTGAATGTGTTCCTTTAAATGAAAACACAAACACACACACACACACACACACACACACACACACACCTATTTCATTTTTAAATTTAGATAACAAAATTTTACAATAAGAATAAATGATTATCAAAATGTCCAAATGTACACAATATCAAGGTAAACATTACCACAGTATTACATGAATCCTCTTACTTGTTCAGCTGCACAGATAGTCTTAACGAGTTTGCATAAATTTTGAATTTATACTCTCTGATGAAGACAAGGAAATACCACATGAGTGTAGGAATGCTGCTTGCTACAAAATTCCTTCATCTCAATTACTGTTTTATTAATATTAATGAAGAATATGCATGGGAAAATAGAGATCTAAATAAACACCAAACTGATAGGTGAACTTCTGTGTTAGAATAAGGATAGAGAGATGGTTCTAAGACTTTGTAGATAATTCTTTTGAGGAATATGGAAATTTATCCTTATGTTGGAATCACTTAGATTAACTTAACTAATGGAAATATCTCTCTATATCATATATTCCTTCTAGCAAAAATTAATTGAGCTGAAAACTTGGGGAGAGTTCTTGATTGTTATCATTTACCAAATTATAATCTCATTCACTAGTCAAACTGATATTTTTTGTAAGCATTAGTCTCTTACCCATCTTAGATATTCCTGTGTATACTGAAGAGGAGAAATGTCAATGGACAGATGTCAGTTTTATAGACAAAGAAACTATGAGTGTGTTCCATTGGCATTAAACAATCCAGATACAAATTTTAGAGAAGGGGAGATTGTTAAACATAATGAAACATTCATATGTTTTCTTCCTATAATCCATTTCCAGAAATATTGTATAATGAACGAACATTTACATTCTGGTTAGCAAAATTCTTAGATTTTTTGGCAGAATATTAAAAATGAGGATTCATAATGCTTGTTTCCTTTGTCATATAGATTTCTAAGTAAATATACAGGTATATTTGCTTTTATAGAGAGAAAAGTTTATATGTAAATATTTGTAAACTGATTCATATTTTGAGGCAACACAATGGCTTGCTTTTGGAGAGAATCTTGTAATGAATCTCATTGCAAAGAAAAGAATATTAATATTAGCTTATATTTGTATAGTTCCTTTAATTTTCCAAAATACTTTCACAGTTACATATTACCTTTACAATGGTCTCATAATGTCCCTAGGAAAAAAATCATTCCCTATTGAATAATTTTTACAAATATGGATTTTCATATTTTTGGTTTATTTCAAGTACATGTGTACAATAATGGTGAAATCAATCCCCATGTAATTTGATTTTAAACCCAGAATTAGTTATATAAATACTATAGAAATTAAACCAGAAAACTAAAGATACTTCTGGGAATAAACCTAAGCCCATAATTGGCCAACATAGCATCCAATACTGCATTAATGTGATTGAGATTCTGGAGCCTAGGAAATGAAGCTCTAGATCTAGAATTCACTAGCCATGTCTAAATTGAATGAGAATGAAATTTCAAATAGGCTTTGCATATTTTTTCCTAGATCATTATTAGTCTAGGAAAAGCACTAGAGCAAATCTCTAAGAATCAATTATTTCATACCAACAGAGAGAAAACAAAAGGCCTGGCTCAAAATAGTTCTCTTTTTCTGATACATATTATTTAATAAACATATTTTTAATCAGTTTGCCTTCATTTATGCTAGGAAATATAATTGCCCTCTCTAGATATTTTGCCCAAATTAATGTCATATTAGCTCTAGTACGTAATACTAGACCCATTTAGTTGTTAGGATCTACAATTTTAAACATACAAAAATAAATTTTGAAAGTATGTTTCTTTTATACACAAGTTCAGTGCTCTGTAACATTAGGTGCAGGCAGTAACTTGTCTTGGATGATTTATAGAATACGTATCCAAGTGAATAGTGTATATAAGTTATAACCCAAACCACAGGCTCAGGACAAAAGAATAAAATTAAATCATAGGAAATTATTATCACTAATAGTTGCAAGCTAAGAGAGTCATGGATATAGCACTGAACCTGGAATCAAGAAGACCAGAGTTCAAGTGCAGCCTCAAATAATTATTAGTTGTGTGACACTGTGCAAGTCACTTAACCTCTTCCTGCTTTAGTTTTCCTTATTTGTGAAATGAGAACAATTATAGCACTTCTCATTGGGTTGTGATAAGGATCAAATGAGATAATTATAAAGCACTTTGCAAAGTGAAAGCACAATATAAATTCTAGCTATCTTTTAATTATTCTAAAAACAAAAAAAGATAAACCATAAGGAAGTTTCTCCCAACTGACTGATCATTTTTCCATGTAGCAGTTTAGTTATGTAAATTGGACATTGATTCCTGTATCAACACTACTGAGAATACCCAAGAGTTAATATTTAACTTAATTTTTAAAAGTAAACCATTGGGAATTTTCAAAAGTAATTAAGCAAGCAGTCAGTTGTTTCATGGGAGGAAAAACCAAATTGTACATCACATCATCATCCACTATATTTACATTTGCCACAATCAGGATTCAAGAGAAGAACTCAACTATGTCTAATATACTTCCAAGTGTAACCTTTGAAAATTTCATTTTGAAGTTTGATTTGGGCCCAGAAAAAAAAAAAAAAAAACTTAATTGATTATCAGTCTTCAAAGTGTGTGGTCAGAGGAAACTCTTCAATTCAAAGGCTTTGGCTTGTCCCGAGATATTTTTGTGCCATGAAATTTCTTTTATTTCAAAACTTCAGCTTCAGTATATTTAAATAAAAGGCAACACTTGGCAGAGGGGAGGGAGAGAGAGGAAAAAACCTAAAACAGACAAAATTTCAGTGCTTAGAATTAGAAGGTTCAGTCTGCTATTACAATAACTCCTTGTCCAATAACCATATGTTAAGATCTTGATTGCCTGTTTACAGTGCAAAACCTAGAAAAATGCAGCTTCTCCCTTCTAGGAATTTACATTTTAAAGAGGCAATACAAATTCATCTTCTTTTAAAGTAACTTAAGCACTATAATGGAGACAGAGTTAGTTTTACTTGAAATTAGGAGTTCTCTCTCTGCAATTTTCTTGAAGAAGGTAGGATTTGAGATGGAAATTTGGATAAGATTATGGAAGAGTCTTAGAGTTTAAATAATTCTATTTAGAATAAATGGTGGAAAAGATACACTTTCAGTAATGGGAGAATGAATAAAAGAAACTGTGAGAGAATTACCTTGAGAAAGCAGGAAAAAGTCAGAAAGATTATAGAGGCTCCTCTTCCAAAAATGTAGGTTCATATAATTCATTCACATGTTGAAACCTACCATTTTTATAAGAACTCATTAACCTAGAGTTAAATATTCTCAGGCTAGAACAAGAGAATAATGATCTAAATAGTTGTAGCAAATGCCGCCATAGCCCCCTTGAAGCTTAGATGCCTCAGATGCAGAAGTGATGAACCTACAATCTCAAGTGACTGTGGCTTTAGATCTTTAGCAAAGCTACTTTGAAAGTTCTAATTTTTCAAAGGATAGTTCCAACTTCTTATTATATTCCTTTAAGCTTCCACAAAATACTATATAGACATAAAAACACTCATTTTATTTAACACTTCTAAATGTGTAGGATCCTATCAATTTGCTATAATATGTTCCTCATCACTGAAATTTTATTTCTAAGGTTTGACTGCAAAAACAATGTAAAAGACAATATCGAGCAAATTAGAGTAGAAACAAGGTAGAAATCATTTGTAAAGTGCTTCCTTTTTTCTTCCCTCTAGGCATAAATACTACTCAAAATAATCTTTTCTTATGCTGGAAATTTTATATTATAACTGTCCATTTTGAAATTTACAAAGGATTAGGGAATATTTTTGATTGGCTATCTAGGTATATCACTCTCTCTCTCTTCTATGTATCTTAGAGAAAATAGCCTAAAAAGGAGTGTAGTCTCTCATTCTCAAATACTGAAACTGCACCAGTTTCTGTATCCTTTTTTTTTCTCAAAGGAAGAATGGGAGATACTGGTAGAAATGCTATATATTTTCATCAGCAGTTATCACCATGATCATCACCAGCTTTCTAATATAACTGTACATGAACTGCTCTCCCTGTTAGTATAACTCCACTCTCCTACTTTTTTATATACTTCATGTCCCATTAATATAAGCTGTTTTCCCACTTAACTCTTTGTTAAAGAATCATTTTGAAAGGGTTGGGAATCTATAACTTATGATTAATAAATTTGCTCCATTGGTAAATGTCATAATGAGCTCTGTAAAAGAGTAGTTTTTTAAGTTACAAGTTGTGAGCATAAAATAATAATTGATTTTTGAGAAAACAGACATACTCCAACATATTAATCCATATGAGTATTGTCCTTTTGAAAAATAGTTAACTTGAGAAGAGCACTACCTTATTCCAGTGATGTTGCACTTGCTCAGGTCATTTTTTTTTAATCCTTCTTTCAGGAAAGTCTTCAATATATTCTTCTGAATAATTTAACTAGAGGTAGATTGTCATTATTTCTTAAATAGTCAAAAATAATTCAAGTTGGTCAAGGTGAGTAAAACCATTATACCTCATAAACCAGCTCTGAGGGCAGTTCAAAAAAAAAAGAAGAGCCAAAAAATCTATTGGTGGGGATACCTTTGGAATAGATTTATACCCTTCAGTGTAACAACTTTAAAGCACAATACTCATTTGGATATAAATCTTATTATCTTTTAATACACACATGTATCCATATTTTTCTTGCTAACTCACACATACAGCATATGAGGCTTGCATCTGTTTGGTACACCTAATAATAGAACTTTTAATTGCCAAGTTTAATTAATGTCTCCTAAGCTAAGTAGATTCTTAAGGAAAATGGAGCGTGGAAGGAAGAAGGAAGTAGCCTTTTTGGAAAAGTTTTCTGTCAGAATTGGTATCCAGGAGATCAAATTTTGAAGATTTCTGGTAGATGCAAAAAGCTATGTCCCTAATTGAATCCTGAGGGGCTGTTGGAAGGAGATGGATATTTTAGTTTTTAAGTTAAACTTCCAGTTTAGACTACCTGTTCAATGTTACATAGCTCATGACAGTGCAATCATTCACTTGGACTTGAGAGAAATATAGTATATATTGATCTCAGTCTATTCTGAATCTGATGTACAACTTTTGTTACAACTATGTAAGTCAGAGAAGGCAAAGCAAATATAACCCAAATAGCTCATCTTTGTTTTCATTGATCTTAGTTTTACCTTCCTTCTGAATTACCAATATTTGTAAATCACAAAGATCTTATGCATGAAGAAATAGAATAGAAACATAATTAAGCTTGCTTTATTGTCTTGGGAAATGAAATAATGAGTTAGCTCTAACTTCCAAGATAGGCAAGTGTCCAAATTATAGATCCTCATGCAAGCTTTTTTTCTGCATAAGGGTTACTTTGATTTAAAAGTTAATAGACTTTTGAACTGGATGTTAAATTTTGGGGAATTCCAAATAATATCATGTGTAGATATCAAAGCATACATTGTATTTTAGTAAAACTCTCTTAAGAGATTTTTAAATGATCTGCTAATAAAAAATTTTAATGCCAAGATACTTGGGAAGGAGAAATTGATATCAGGTCTCCAAGACCATAAAAAAACAAACAAACAAAAAAAAAACAAAAAAAAAACCAGACATCTAAAACATTTTCCTTGGTCAAAGCTGGCTGATCTACATAGTAGAATCTCATGGATGATAAATAGAAACCTCATTTTTGCTAGCATTTAACTAATGTAAACTGAAGCTGTCATAATTATGATTGTCACAGCAAGCTTACTTATGGCAAATATTCAGACTCAAATGCTACCATTAGATTTGAATTTTGCATGGGAAAATGTTATGTAAATTGTGACTTCTTAAGAGAGTTTTACCTTACTTTCTGTTTATTGAAATATGCTTAAAGTTCATTTTCCATTGTTCCTTTTTTATACTTCATTGTGGAAAAACGAATTTTGCAAGAGAAGGTTTATTTCAAATCAAGTTTTCTCATTTACTTTATGATACACTATAGCATATGAGAATGTCATAAATTCTCTTCTGAATTAATAAAATGTTTTTCTATTTTGAAATCATATTAGAAAATTTAAAGTCTAAATTTTGTTAATTTTTCAGTTAGTTGCAGGAGATTTATTTTTTTATTATGTAGGTTTTCTACATATCTTCATTTCTTATGGCAGATACATTCACATACATATAGTTTGGAATTTCCTATCCTCATAAAGATATTTTAGCATGACACATTTATAACACAAAACATTAAGATTTCACTGAAAGTTTGTAAGTAGTCCATGTTCAGAGGTCACCATTAATCCATTAATAAAAATCCCAGCATGCTTTCTCCATGATCTAAATTCTCCTGTTCTGAACTCTGCCAACCCTTTCTCTCGCTACATTCATTAAAGTGAAGCACCTCCCTTCCCCTCCCCCCCATCTGTACACATCAAGTCAATTGGCAGATAGCACATTTCCCAGTGAGCAAGCAGTATTGTGAATTTTATCTTCTCTTGCAGAAATCAATTCGTCTTCGTTGCAGCAGATGAAATTTCTTGTAACACCTCTGCAGGTAACAATCATTGATACTCCTTGATGCATCCATCCAGGTCTCAATATCCTTTTTCACATGCTGCAGTTAATCACTCTAGAAAGCTTAGTAAAAGTCCATAATATAAATCTTTGGAGTCGTCTCACTAAGTTATAGCTGAAGCCTTTAGGCTCTGCCATATAAAAAGACATTAGGTATTTTGCTGACTTTGATGTTTTATTTCTAGTTTTAATAATACATGATCCAAAAAAGTAAGACTATGTTGAATGAAGCTTCTTTAAAATCTTACAGCATAATCGAGACTATAATATTAAAATACAGAATGAAAAGGAGGATTTAAGATGTAGACACAGCATTTATATGCTATTCGACATATTTGGGCTCACATATTTTGTATGTGGGGATATGGATATATATATGTGTGTGTGTATGTGTATATACATGTATATGTGTGTATGTATATATCATATACATATAATAGATCCTAAAAAATCACTCAAAATCTAGAAATATTAGGCTGTAGGAAGATGTTGAATGAGAGAAATCTGTACTTTTGAGAGTTTCATAGAAGGGGTTTTCAATCTCCACATAAAGATTCTATGGATTTTTTCCCCTTTTGAAAAGTGATGTGGGAAATAGGATTCAGAGAAAAGATATTTTGATAGTAGGATATTAACAATTGGAAAATGCATAATCGTATACTATGTATGTGGAAATAGCTTCTGTTTTTGCTGCATTAACATGGTTTGGAATAGTTAACTTACATTCTGGGTAAAAAGGAATTACTTCATTAAATCCTGTTAGGTGAATGTTGGAACAAAACCCAGATGTAATTTTTTAGTCTATACCAAAAAATGCCACCTAAATGATTATTAGGAAAGTCTATTAATGTGCTATTAGCCAGTAAGTAAAAGGAGGAAAAAAATAAATACTTAAAGTTATATGAATTATGCATTTATGATTTATTTCAAAAATACAAATTAAATTGAATTTTGCAAATAACTACTCATTTAGGGCAAGTGATAATTTTGCCTAGCTGGTGCTAAAGAATGGCTTTTCCCTAGCTACTTAATATGTTTTTTTCCTGGGGACATAAACAATGGAGAGAAGGTAATGGAGAAGGTAATAATTTTAAATAAAATTTAAAAACAAAACAAAAAATAAAAAAAACAAAACCACATGGTCTTTCTAAACTCTCCAGTTCTGGAATCAAAGCCTTCTTTTATAAGACCATTTAATTTGTATATTCTATAGATGCTACAATCATATCCTTTTGTGGTCAGAGAACTTGACATTTTAGTGGCAAATTTATGGTAGAAGTATCAAGTTAGTAAAGTGAGACACCTTTTATCCATATGCACATTATTTAAATTTCAATTTAAATTGATACTATTTAATTACTATGATATATTATTTTGCATAAAACAAATTTGATAATGGTCTTAAGTATCCAATCTCAAGATGCCATTTTTTCTGTATAAGAGCTGGTAAGATCATCATCCCTTCATTAAAATACACAGTAAACTGTTTTCTGGGCTTCTGTACTAGAATGGGTTTAAATTGTCCTAGATTCTTAAAAGGGGAAAAGTGTATTCAATTAAAGGAGAAACTGCTTTTCTTAAAAGATGTTTTCCTTTAAAAAATGCCCTGTAACCCATAAATCTGCTAATTTTCAAAAGCCTTTTATTCCCCTTTAAAATTGTTTGGATATTCTAAAATGCCATTTATTTCATTTGAATGTCTTAGGTTTAGGTATGAAACATCACTTAGGGGAGATCTAGTAAATTGTCACCTTTATAAAAGCAAAATGTTTTTGGTGAAAGCCATAAAAAGGGGTTGATTGGTTGCCTAGTACAGTCTAGGGTAATGAACTGATGCTAATTAAATTTACAAGTTAAAGATAATTTGTCCATATTGTTTCCTCAGTGGAATATAAATTTATCTTGTGCCTTGGGAAAATTCTAAACATTGCTGTTTTAAATTATTGTTGTAAATAAGTCCCCAAATTGATCACCTGGCAGATTGTTTCTCCCAACACCCACTACTTTCTTAAGGGAGTCAAAAATAAATGAAATAAGTCTTTTTTACTTACTAATACAATGTGAATTGTGATGTACTATGAACAAGTGCCAGATTGTTTCTTAAAAGGAATAAAATTTCATCTCCTGCATGTCTGGAAAGTCATCAGAATATTTAGTGTGTCCACCTGCTAAAATGGAAGAAATTCCTTACTCTAATATGAATTTTAAGCACAAACTTACCTCTCTTTACTGCTTTGGGGGTCTTGAATTTTTGACCAAAAATGTATTTGGGTTTTAGGGCCAGGAGACATGACTTAAGATTTTTATCTATTTTTTCCGAGTTAAAGGCAAAATATATAAGATGTGAGATACTTATAACTACAAGCACTTAATTAACATGTCATATTACAATGTCCAATGGTATTTGTGGCTGAAATTCTCATAAGGACTTGTAATGTTTGTGTTGTTTATGCCTGTCACTGACAGCAAAGTTGGCCAGATGTAAAATGCCATCTATGTGCAATAAATCAAAAGATAACAGATTTAGCATGTGGCCAAATCTTATCACACCACAAAGGGGGATGGGGTGGAGGTGGAGATAATCGTTTTCTTTAGCTTTCAAAGTTGCACCAAATTGCATGCTTCCTGAAGGAGAGGTTATAATTTTTGATAGTTCCTCTTTTAGGGGAATACTGAAATGCCTGTTTTGCTTTTTCTAGCCTTATAAAATAAACTGGTCTTATAAGCATTCCAGGTTTACAGCATTGTACTTATGGGGACATTTATTTTCTTAGCTCATCCTACTTTATATTGGTCACTAAATTGTCAATGGTTCCAGTCATACTACTCTTTTTCTCCAGAAGGATACAAATTTCAGTGGAGAACTCTTTCAGCCAATGTACTATCAACCCTAAGGAACACAAATTAGTCAGTCTATCTACCTATTTACCTCTATATTTATATAGGTTCTGCCTCTTTGACATCAAGGCATTCTTACAAGTCAACTGCTGCTCGAGACAGTACAAAAGGGAAAGAAGAATTCTTCCCTACACCTTAGACTACAGATTCCCTGCATCCAAGTCTATGTGATACTATGGGATTTGGTCAACATTGGCTGATGGTAGTAGAAGACGGGCCATGGCCCATATGTATGGGAGTATGAATGGGAGTTGAGAAAGAAGTTTATTATTTTGATTGGATCACTGACTAGATGAATCAAAGCTTTGATCAAGCTAGACTTAAATACCCACTCATGTGCCTCCAAGAAAGTATGGGTCAATGTAAATCTCTGTCTCTCTGTATGTGTGTATCTCTCTCTCTCCTCTCTGTCTCTGTCCTATCTCTGTCTCTGTCCTATCTCTGTCTCTCTCTCTCCCCTCTTCCCTCCCTCTCTCCCCTTCTTCCTCTCTTTCTCTTCCTTCCTCCTTCCCTCTCTCTCTCTCCTCCCTCCTTCCCTTTCTCTCTCCTCCCTCCCTCCCTCTTTCTCCTTCCTCCCTCTGTCCTCTCCTCTCCTCTCCTCTCCTCTCCTCTCCTCTCCTCTTCTCTTCTCTTCCCTCTCTCCCTCCCTCTCACATATACATGGACACACAATCACAATGAAAAAGTCTTTCAACTCTAGACTTCAGAGGTTTGTCATTTGTGTCCATGAAGTATCCTAAAACACTAAGGAGTTTCAAGTACTTTGAGGTTTTGTTTGCCATCAATAGAAAAATTCAGTATCTTTGTAGTTGTTTTTCCTCTGGGTTATACATATTGAGACAGACTGTGAAGGTGGGAGTGGTAATAAGCAGCAATATTCTGAAAATTGTACTGGCTAAAGAATCATTTTCTAAATTAATTTTCCTTGTAAAAGGGTTCAGCTCTTTCTTTTCATGGCCTTTTGACCATAGCCCCAATGGGGAGCATCATCATCTTCCTCCTCCTTTCCATGCTAGGGCATCCTGCATTTCTGAGGTATGCTGAACACAGACTTACTTCTCAACAAGGATGTGTCATAGATCTCAGAAGTGCTCTGAGGGGAGATGCAGAGTAAATTACAGACCAGAATGATCCAGCAACTAGTGTGCTTTGCATCATTTTCATATTAAATTGCAAATAATAATTTTATCTATCAATATAATTTCTCTCAGAATACTTTATACATGCATATTTGCAGTCAATTCCCAATTATTTTCATTAACGAAATAGGCCAATGGTGCAGATAATCTAAAACACCAGATAATCCAAAGATCATTTCTGTTTGACTTTGAAATGCATTAGGTGATTTGATACAAGATTTACTTACTAGTCATGTTTTGTGTCACTACAATGAGCCTCATAATTCTTGGGTATACACGACTATTAGGAGAAACAGAGCCTGGGATTAAAATTTTCCTCTGGGCAATCCATATATCAAACTAATTGGGAATTGGCTTTGTATTCTAATTTTATATCTCAAATATTTATGTGACAATATGATGTTTGTAAGGAAAGTACTATTCAGCAGAGTCTCTAAGACCCAGTACCATTCCTGGATACCAAATTACACATGGGGAAAACTTTGTCCATCCATTAGTTAACTGTTTGCTATGTATATAGCATTATATAAGGTACTATGGGGAAATCCAAAAGACATGAATGACAGCAGTTCTATCTTCAAGAAGTTTACAAATTAGTTGGTATATGCACACTGTATAAAAAAGCATACAAGCAGCATACAAGCAAAAATCAACTATGCATAAATACAGAATGAAGACTGAGTAACATAGTAATTGTTGGTAAGGGGGTAATCAGGAAAGCAGTGTGATACAGTAGAAAGAACACTAATTTTAGAGTCAGCAGTCGGTTTAAATTCAATCTCTGATGCTTCTTGTGTGACCCTCACTAATAAAAATAAAAATACTTACCCTCCATGGACCTGAGTTTCTTCAGTGGTAAAATGGAAGGGGTGGACTAAGTGACTTCTGAGACTTCATCTAGCTCTAAATCTATGATTCCTAAATTTCTTGAGCTGGATCTATTGGGCAAAGGAAACTGACACAACACCGGACAAAGGAAACCGGATGCAACATTGGACAAAGGAAACTGGACACATTTGAGGAGAACTTATAAGTAGAATAATATGAGCAATATATGGGAGGAAGAACTCAACAATACATTGTTAAAGAATGAAAAGGAAGGTGGCCCCACAGGGACAGAAAAGCCAAGAAACAAAAGCAGAGAACTAGAGGCCTTTTAGTCTTGGATGGATGGTAAGTCAGGGATTTGTCCAGGCATAGGAAAGCTTTAGTTATGGAATCATGGGATTTGGATTTAAATCCTGTCTCTGATATTACCTGTGTGATTGTGGACAAGTCATTTAATATCACTAGACCTCAGTTTCCTCATCTGTAAAATGAGGTTGTTAGAATAAATGGTTTCTGAGATCTTGACAGTGTGGACGATTTCCTCTTTTGTACCTTTTGTCTACTCAGACAAACCTGGAAACAAGGATCTCTACTCAATTTAAATTTCCATATTAGAGGACCATAACTGTATTCATAAAGCTTCAACAAAAACTCATTTCTGCTAGGTACTTTGAGGTCTATAATATAGCAATATATTATGCTATACTACAGACACATATTTATATAGGCATATAGATGTATATATGTTATATGTATATGTTCACACACATATATGTAAGCTTATATATCTATATATTCACCTCTACATAAATATACCTATTGTATGTACAAATTGATACACTTTTAAGAGATCTGGTTAGTAAGTACTAAACTGGCTTTTCTTTTGATTTTATAAAACAATGAGGTTTTGCAAGATTTGCTAAGTAATTTATAAAAATGATTATAATAAATGCAAATTAAGTAGACTGGTAGTAATAGAATTCCAGATATTTCCAAGTTGATTTTGTATAATACCAGAGTGTTAATCTTGGAAATCTGTTCTCATTTATTCTTTACTTCCACTTGGGGGTGTTTGCTGCATTTGTAAGCATTTTTTGGCTCTGTTTTTTTTTTTTTTTTTAATATCCACATAATTCCATTGTCAATAAACTCCATAAGAAAAAAAGGCTTTTACAGCTTAGAACAGTTAAGTTTGGTTACCTCAGTGCTTCTTTTCTCCAATTAAAATCATGGCTAATCTCTGTTGAGGAATGGATTGGGAAAGTGTTCTGCTAATGTTCATAAGTAAACTTTATTCAGAGATTCCTTATGATAGCCTTTAAAAGAGCATTTTACTGCTACAACAAACTGTGATGTTCAACATCTGTGAACTCTGTAACTTCTTCCTGCCTCTGGCCATTGCTAAAGTAAAAGATGCGTGATGGTAACATCGACTGATTGGTATCAGTGACACCCCCTTCACCCTCCACCCCCCACCAACTTATCTGATGTTCTTCTGAAGAGAGGTTAAATTAATCCTTCCTTCGTATCTAGTGGTGGAAACACTGGCAGACCTGTTTGCCATTATGCCTCTGACAGCTTGCCTTCCTCAGGTGCAGTTGTAGGTCACTCTCTGTAGCTGGTCGCAGGAGCTAACCTGATAAAACTCAATAAAGCTGGATTTCATGATTTATTAATGGGACGCTTACAACTCAAAGGTCTTCTTGTAGCAAAACTGAGACATAGTAAGTGTTTGCATACATCTCTCGAGGGGCTGTGTGCATGTGTTTTCATCTTGGGCAATCTATCATCTTAAGAGAGTCATTCAATGAGAAAGTTATTCCCTAGCTGCTGAGATCAGAGTGTTTTTTAAGGATGGGATTTCAAAAGTATTTTATATGTCCATGTGTTACAAATATTTGGTATTTTCAATGAAGCATCCCTTCAGCATGAATACCTAGTTAAATAACCTTTCACAGTTGGTATGGATATTTCAAATCAGTCTAATGTTCACTGTGGTCACAAAGGCAAAAGTTGTTTTTTTTTAAATTTTGCTACCACAAAAGTGATTTTTGCAAAAAAAAAAAAAAGTTATTTTGCAAAAAAGCCTTATGCTTCCAAAAAAAGTTTTAATTTTATTATTAAATTGGTTATTATAAATTAATAATGAGGTGAAATAAATGATATCAGATTCTGTATTACCTTTTCCCTAAAATTGGACAGGTTGGGGTTAGAACTAGGGAAAGTATCCTTATATCTACATCTAATAGCACCTGACACTGCTAGTAAAAGTATAGAACAAAAGCTCTAAATTTCTCTCTTCTAAAACCTTTCAGGGCTTAAAAGAAGTTGAACTCTCCTTTCTTCCTCTAACCAATCTGATTTTGGTTTTTTTTTCAAGCTACCAAAGGTTTTTAACCATCATTTCTCCAGTCAGTCAACCAAAAATGATAGCACTTTAATCACATATCTTGCAAGAAAAATTACTGAGAAAAAAGTCAGTAGACTAGGCTGATTCTTCCAAATATCATTTGACTTTCATTTGAGAAGTAGCACCACAGTGTATTGAGCTCTGGCTCAATGATTTGAAGGCCAGAGTTCAAATCCTGCCTCCCATGTTATATGACCCTAAGAGTAATTTTACTTCTCTTCACCTCAGTTTCTTCTCCTGTAAAAGCAGATGCCAATAGCAGCACCTACTTCATGGGGATGTTTTGAAAATTGAATGAGATAATGTCTATATTGTACTTTATAAACTTTAAATGAGCTGAAGAAATGTGAGTTATTATTTCAAGAAGTCCTATCAGCCTGGGAGAGAGGTTCAATTGGAAGCTGGAAGAAGAGGATGGAAGGTATCATCACCTTCTCTCATTTTTTTTCCAGAATGCCTTTGAGCTGGCTTCTAAGCTATATGGTACAGTGAGCACTTTATCCCATGAATGGACTCTGGAATTTTCCAGCATGTCTTGTTTAAGACTCTAGTCTACCTCTGAAAAGAATTCTAGGTAGAAAGTTATGTGCTATCTAAAACTGTCACTGCAGCTTTGATAAATAAAAATAATTAGGTAAATATCACTGCTACAAGTTGGTTCTGTGACCAAGGTAAAAATGTATATGCAAAACATTAATTAGTTAGGAAGTTTGGAATGTACTTATAAGACCTTTCTTTGTTGCATTTCTCTACATTCTCTAAAATAGTTCTAAGGTTTCACAGAGTATTATGACTTAACTATTTTCTCTCACTTCAAGGTTTCCATGTTTCCAGTATCTGGAATGTAGAAAAGGAAAACTTGATTTGTAATTAGAAATGAGAGAATCCCATTTGTATATTCTAGAATACTTTTTTCATGCTGTATTCATATTAGTCATTTTACTTTGCTGTATGAAAGATGCTCTAGCTACCTCATGGAGATAGCATCACAGAACTTGAATCAGTAGCATTCTCAGGTGGTGAATGAAAAACATAAAATTCCAGGTGGATAAATGAGTAGCTGAAAGGGATCATAAAGAAGAGACATCATACACATTAGTTATTCTAATCCTTATTCTTTTTTTTTCATTCTTGATCTGAAACCTATGTTTTACCTATAATGCTTCCCTAAAACTGAATTATTTGGTAAGATATGGTCATGTGGCTTGTTTCATTTGTTCTAAATACTGTTGAAAAAGGGGTGGCAAAAAGAATTACCCTTTTTGAAAGTCCCTCATTACTGTAACTGCCATACTACATTCAAATCATTTTTACAAGGAACATTCATTATATTTTCTTTACTACCATAGAAGGTGTCATATGAGTATTATAGCATTAATTTTGGAAAACAAGGTTCACTAGAATACTAGGTTTCTGCTCTAATATCCAGATTTTTTTCAATTCACTTCAGAATTCAGTTAAATATAGAAGGTGATCTAAAATTTCTATATGATTCCAATCAGAACCTCTTTAGAATTTCCTAAAATTACAGCAGTGGGGATTAAAGAACAGACACAGTCCATACCTTCAGGAAGTAATTCAGATTGCCAAATGGATTCACAATCACTTGGCAAGAAGACATGTAAGTGAGGCTTACTGCCTTGTAATTGACAATCCAGATTCTAGTAATTCACCTGTTGAGAATAAGCAGCATAGGAAAAGAAACGAGTGCAAGGAATAATGTTGTCATTATAAAGTAATCATTAAATAAAAAAAAAAAAAGAATAAGCAGCATACCACCATGAACTTTATTTGAATTTGGTTTGTCTCCATCAGATGCAAGCCCTTTTCACAAAATGTCATCAATGGATGTTTTTAATTGCCCTGCCTAGAGATATCAAAAATAATAGATTAAAAGCATATACTTAAATAGATTGAATCTTAATTCTAAAGCCATCTTTGTGTCCATGCTGGAGGAGCAGACTATACTAAAGTCATTTTGGTATTGTTGAAAACTGAAAACCTTGGATAAGATTGCGATATCAAATTGTAGACTCCATGTTCTGCCAACTTGTGCTACAGTGAAACTGTATCAAGCACAGTTTATAGATGATTTTTACTGAGCTAGCCAAATAAAGCTATTTTTTGCATTTAAAAGAATTTCATTTTTTTTCTACTTGAATATTCTATTAGTATATTTACAAAAATAATACCTTTGATTACCTTGGGAAAAAACTGCTTTTTCTGGTATTTTGTGAAATTGTGAACTTCCTCTCTCCAATATAAAGATAGCTTATTTCTGAAAACCTCAATGTGGGCTAAAATATTACATTATTAAGAGTAAAATTAGAAATTCTAGAAAATAAATCAATAAGGACCTTTACTACTCTGGTGCTTTCTCATCTCTCTCATGTGTCTTTATCCTTCTTGACTAGCAGTTTTCAATGAGTTCTGTAGCCCAGTTTTCTGCTATTCATGAATTTGTGTTTTATATTTCCATTTATTTTAAAAGAAAGGATAAGCTAACCTTAATTTATCTTGGATCACTTAGATGAAAGACAGAAGAAACACCTAAATCTTTTTTTTTTTTTTAAGGAAGACTCAATGTTATTGCTGAGGGAATAATTTGATAATAATGTAGTCTCATATTACTCTTATTTAAATCTAAGCGAATTGACTATATACCTTTAGTTAGCATTTAGACTGTTGTAAAGATATCAGGTTATTGATATGCCTGGCATATCTGCTACAAATGGAATGTTAGAGTCCGAATCTTCCCTAATAACCTTGTGTCTAAATCTTAGTGTCATACAAGGGCATGTTTAGAAATTAGCATTTAAAAAGAAGCCTTCTTGCTTTAAGTTTAAGCTGACACTGTTCCTTTTTCCTCTGTGGAAATGAAATTTATTAATCATAATAAAACCATCATATTCTGAAGGTAGAGGTCACCCTGAGGAGAAAAAGTCTATTCATTACAGGGGACTATTTCAGTCCTACTTTTTTTTTTTTTTTTTTCCCTCTCACTTAGAAGCATATGCTGCCAAATAGTTAGCTTGGAATCTCCATAATGGGCTAGGACCTCAGGATTTTTACAAGTATCAATTTACTGCTAGGGTATGTAATATAAAAAAGAGTTTCATTTTCACTAATTTTGTGCAAGTTGCAGAATTGTTTTTTATTTAGGAAGTAGCAGGGGAGTAATTAATTTACTTGAAACCAAAATTTTTAAGAGTTGAAAAGTTTAACTTAATTTGTAGTTATTTTTTCTGAGAAGTTTGTTATAAGGTTTATTATGACAAGTTTCCTGGGATTTCTGTATTTGGCCTGAAGTATTTGATTTTTATGGTGATATATATATATATATGCGCATATATATGGTATGAACATGATAATATCTTTGCAGATGATGAAATATATAAAAACAGTTCTTGTTAATGTTTTTTCAAGAGGAATAATCACATCTACTTTTATGAAAAATAATTGTTACTTGTGTTCTATTTCTCCCACATCCAAATTGTTCATAAAAACTTAGATTATTTTTCTGAAATTAGTTTTTATTAAATGTTTTTATATGTACATATAAGGTTCAGTAAATTAAGCAGCCTATGTGTTTTGTTTCTTCTGAGAGTAAGTATATCACTTATATTGGCCCTCAGAATTTGAGGACATTCCCCTTTCCCTGCAAGGAAAAATCCTTGAAGAAAAATCCCAAGAAATCCCAAGAATCCCAAGAAAAATTGGTACAGGATTAGATATTCTTAAATTTCATTGAGAAATAGAGGTCAGTAAAGAAACACTACAAGATTGTAGAATATTAGTGTTGAAAGAAACCCCTTCTTTATATAGATGAAGAAACTTATGATTGATCTTGCAAAACATTTCAAAATGAATTAGTAGGGAAAACAGATCTAAGGTTAAGAATCTAGGTCTCTTGACAAGTAATATACACTGTATCAAATTGTCTTATTTTCTGATTTAAAAGTTAAATAAATAATCAGGTCTAGGGTTTCTTCATGAAAATAATGATAGCCTTGTCATAAACTCTCCTGGCACTGAAA